>NC_081561.1:72104460-72191520 GCF_022355385.1 Mustela nigripes | reverse complement strand
CTTTCTTTCTTTCTTTCTTTCTTTCTTTCTTTCTTTCTTTCTTTCTTTCTTTCAAGATTTTATTTATTTGACAGAGAGAGATCACAAGTAGGCAGAGAGGCAGGCAGAGACAGAGGGGGAAGCAGGCTCCCTGCTGAGCAGAGAGCCCAATGCGGGGCTTGATCCCAGGGCCCTGGGATCACGACCTGAGCCAAAGGCAGAGGCTTTAACCCACTGAGTCACCCAGGCACTCCAGAAAGGTGCACTTCTACTTATGTGTACCATAAAGCCATTAATTTCTTGAGTCTTGTTTTTCCCTGGTGTGGTCTTAAAGCAGAAAGCATGCTTTTTTTCCTCAGGACCTAAAACTTCTACTGCTTGCTTTTCTTTCCCTTTGTTGTAACCAGGGAGATTGAGAGGTTGGGAGGGAGGCTGAGTCTCATCCCCCAAATCAGTATTAGGTTGGAAGTCTTACTGGTAACAATGGGCAGTTGAGTGTTGAGTGGAGGCTAATGATTTCCATCTTCCTCTTGTGTCATCTGCATTTTAACTTCTGCATTTAACTTCTCTATGGTAGATCACAACTTGGACTAGCCTTGTGCTTAAATGAGAATGGATAAGGGAAATTCTTCCTGGGCAACAGCTAATGGAAGGGAAAGAAAAAGAAGTGGAAGAGGAGAGAAAGTTTCCAAATAATGGAATTGTGAGGGAAGATGGGAACTTGGAGAGTTCTTCTGTTCAGTCAGGCGGGGTATGGTTTAGTAATATTCTGTATATTCAAACATGTATACATAGAAATGTAATAGAAACTTATTAGAGCATGAATTCCATCATGCTGCAGAATCTTTTCGAAGTACATCTGCAAATAATAAAACCTGAAAAATGGTGGCTGAGAGAGTAATACCTTACCAAATATCTGTGTGCTTTCTTGTACACAGAGATCAGGTGTCTAATTGATGCATGCAAATTTTAGGCCTGACCTGGAATATTTCTTTACGACTTCTAGCTATGTTTTCTATTGCCACAGCAATCCTGGAGATGGAAAAAGCCAGAATCCCTGAGTTACCACAGGAAAGAGAGATGCTTTTAAGAGTTCCCTAACTAATATCAGGAGATGATTAAAAGAAAAAACCCAAACTTGGAAATGTTAGGGCAGTAATACTTGGGGTTTATTTGCTATTGTAGCATTGGGTACCCCAATCTAGCTAATATAGTTTGGAAAGTAAGATGAATGTTCTTTGCAACTGCCATTCTGGTACATGGATCTTTGTATCATAAAAAATATTCACCACAAAAGTTCTTTTCTTTAAAAAATACCTATTCTTTTGTTCTAAAAGTATAAATCATTTACTTTAGGACAAGTTCTTGACAGAAAAACTGAAAGCAAAATTGTTATGCTTTTCTGCCAATTGAAAGATGATGGGATAAAGACAAAGCATGTTAGAGATTATAACAGTGGAGAAATATGATTCTATTAGGAAAAATAAAAGATTTAGGAATAGCATTTTGATGACATGTCTATTCCATAAAATAAGACTTTCTCAAAATCTGGAGTTCATTCAGATAGAGGTAGTTTTTTTGTCATTAAAAATTGAGTTAAATGTTCTCTGTTATCTCAGTAAAGTTCAGCATCTAATATAGAGAGTTCTTACATGAAAACTCATATTTTATTATTACCTGGTGTGGTTATTGCCCCAAACCTGAAAGATAGTTTATAGGATCTCAATGTTGTGGAATATAGAAAGCCTTAGAAGTTCCTTTAATCAGTTTATAAGTTACAAGAATTCAATTTAGGAAGTTAATATTTTTCTCTGAATAAGAATTTAGATTTTCTGGTTCCCCTTCATCATCCCTCCTTTCCTTTCCTTCCCTTTCCCTTTCCCTTTTCTTTTCCTCTACTCTTTTCTTCTATATTTCTCTGATTTTAGAGAAGTTTATTCTCTCTTTTCATAAACATTTAAAATTAAGGTCCTACAAAATACCTTTAAAGTATTTAAAATAATTTTTTAAAATCCGTTTAGTTTTTCCCACTGAAATCATTTTGCAACATTGAAACAATGTTAGACGTATATTCCTGGGTTCTTCCAGCTTGCCACACTGTTATTTCTGTGACTTCTGTTTTATTTGAAAAGGAATTTATTTACTTATTTAGAACTTTCTCAGGCAATTGACTTGTGTTCTTTTATTTTAGTGAAGTCATATCATCTTTCCACACTTTATAATAAAATCTCCTTACAACTCACAAAGATATTTAGAACAAATTGGAAAGCATACCTTTAAGATTATTCTTTAAGAAGAATTGTAGCTGTATTTTCATGATACTGTAATTAGAATTTTGGGGATCCATGGTAAATACTGAGTGGGAATTTAAGCAAGAAGGTTATTCTGTGACAACTGTGGAAAAGGAATAAGCCAACTGCGGGTGACAAAATACAATTTAATGCCAGAATTTAATGCCTCTAACCTTCCTTTATAACTCGATCAGATGTACAGTATACATTTAGTGGCAGACATATTAATAGGAAGGAGTAGTGGTGGTGGTAGAATGTTAGTACTGAAGTTAGCCCTCGAAATGTAATTGCATATAGTCCCAGTTACTTTTTTAAGGATCCTCAGATAGCCAATATGTCATCAAGACAATTGTTTTTGTTCGGTTTTCTTTGCATTTGGCATGACTTCCCTTTCCCTGGGATGATGAAGAACAAGGCTTTATTTATGTTAGGGGAACAAATTCAATATGGAGATCTCTCTCCCTCCCTCTTTTCCCTTTCCCCACCCCCCACCCATCCCACTCTTTCTTTGACCTAATGCATTTCTCTAAGAAACATTTTTTAAAAAATTATTTTTATTAACATATATTATTTGCCCCAGGGGTACAGGTCTGTGAATCATCAGACCTACACATTTCACAGCACTCACCATAGCACATACCCTCTCCAATGTCCATAACCCAACTACCGTCGCCCGACCTCCCCACCCCTCAGCAACCCTGTTTGTTTTGTGAGAATAAGAGTCTCTTATGGTTTGTGTCCCTTCCCATCCCATTTTGTTTGATTTTTTCCTTCTCCACCCCCCAAAACCCTCCACCCTGCCTCACAAATTCCTCATATCAGAGAGATCATATGATGGTCAACAAGAAGATCTGGGTTCCAGATGTCAGTGTGGAGGCAGCATGAAGAGAAACTGGCCATGAACTTCACTTAACAGTCACAACTTTCATTTATTTATTCCTTCTCGTAAGCTAAGCTGAAACTATGAGCAAGCAAGGGAAATGGGGTGGACAGCTTACCCCTCTGGTCCAAGGATTGGTCAGTCTTTCTTTCTGTCTTAGCGTCTGTTCACTGCTAGCCAGTGTGTCTTATGACCTCTGCTCATGTTGTCTTACATCATATTGGTGTCACTTTATGGTCTGAAGCCCCCTCAACACACTTTAGAGAGATGTAGGGAGTTGGTTCTCAGTTTCAATTTGGTGGATCAGGTTTGCATGCTGACCAAAGTCTTGAGTACTGTGACTATACTGTGGACACCAGGACTACTACTATCAGCAGATAAATCAGCCATATTAAAACTGGTTACAATTAATGTTATACTCATTAAATGACTAGATGTATAACCTTTTTTTTATTTTAAAAAAAGATTTTATTTATTTATTTGACAGACAGAGATCACAAGTAGGCTGAGAGGAAGGCAGAGAGAGAGGAGGAAACAGGCTCCCTGCTGAGCAGAAAGCCCTATGTGATGCGGGACTTGATCCCAGGATTCTGGGATCATGACATGAGCCAAAGGCAGAGGCTTTAACCCACTGAGCCACCCAGGTGCCCCTAGATAGATAATCTTTTATGAGTCATATAGTTCCAAGTTAATGCATTTCAGAACCTGCTGACATGTTCTGAAACATGTCTATAGGCTTTGAGATAAACACTTTGGAAAGAAAAAAACATGCTTACCAGCAAGGAATATTTATGGCTAGATACCCAGTTTTTTTTTTTTTTTTAAAGATTTTATTTATTTATTTGACAGAGAGAGAGATCACAAATAGGCAGAGAGACAGACAGAGAGAGAGATGAGGAGAAGCAGGCTCCCAGCTGAGCAGAGAGCTCTATGCGGGACTCGATCACAGGCCCCTGGGATCATGACCTGAGCCGAAGGCAGAGGCTTAACCCACTGAGCCACCCAGGCACCCCTAGAAACCCAGTTTTAAACACAACAGACACATTTATACTCTCACATTAAAATAAAGGATGAGAATCTTTTATCAGCTTCCTTTTACACATAACCCAAGTAAGTAAAAAGCATGCATGACATGACTGCTTTACTGGTCATCATTCTCTACTGCTATGAACCCAATAGAATTTCTTCAAAGGGACATGTCTTGAAATCAAGTTTAACATATTTTCCTCTCCAAAATATAATTTGCCTCAAGTTCTGGAAATCTCAAGGGATGCTTCCTTGGCTTTAGGAGATGCACTAAATCCTAACTTGCTATCACATTTTCTAGGTCACATTTATTTATCTCTTTGGCTTTGGGACTCCCTGGGTGTCTCAGTGCCTCCACCAAGACTTTCTTATATTGAATCACTGAAAGAATTAAGAAAGAAAAGTTATATCTGCATTTTCTTGGCAAAACTCTTGTTAGCAGCTAGTTAACATTTTGTTACTTGAGTTCCTTAAGTTCCTATTTTTCCTACAAATTGAGGAAGGCTTTTTGTTCCTTTACTTTCCAGAAAAGGCATGGTCAGTTTTGTTTTGTTTTGTTTTGCAATTTTGCTTTGAAATTGGTTCTCCTTAAATTTTGATAATATTTTAAAGACAATGAGAGGCAAAACTTCAGTTTATCTTTCCTTACTTGAAGTGCCATTTCTTTGACATTTCCCATTCTTTACATTCCCAATGACATATTCTTTTAAATGCTTTATTTTAAGCAAACCCAATAATCATTCACATTTGACTTTATTTGCTTTTTTTCCTGGGTTTCTCCTCTGTCCATCAATTTCTAAACTTTTTCAAGGCTTCATTCTTGTTCTTTTCTTGTTTTTATTCTTGTATTTGATCCTCATCAATCTTATATCTGCCTATCACTTAATATGCCGGCCATCTTTGTTTGAGTGCCTCTCAACGCATCTCACTCCAACATATATGAAATCAAATTTATTATCTTTCCTAAGCATCCCCACCACTAATTAATTAATTAACTAACTAACTAACTAACTAACACAGACACTTTGACCATTTTTCAAGGTTCTGTGTCTCAGAGAATCAAGTATCATTTGCCAAGTTGTGCAAACCAGATATCCAAGAAGTTTCTTTTTAAAAAAAAATTTTAAATTTAAATTTAACTAATTAACATATGGTGTATTGTTAGTTTCAGAGGTAGAGTTCAGTGATTCATCAGTTGTATATAACACCCAGTGCTCATTACATTATGTGCCCTCCTTAATGCCCATCTCCCAGCTACTCCACTCCCCCTCCAGCAACCCTCAGTTTGTTTCCTATAGTTAAGTCTCTTACGCTTTTTTCCCTCTGATTTCATCTTGTTTTATTTTTCCCTCCCTCCCCTATGATCCTCTGTTTTGTTTCTTAAATTCCTCATATTTGTGGAATCATATGATAATTATCTCTCTCTGATACACAAGAGCTTTCTTTTTTTAATTTTAATTTTTTTAAATTTTTTATTTTTTATAAACATATATTTTTATCCCCAGGGGTACAGGTCTGTGAATCACCAGGTTTACACACTTCACAGCACTCACCAAAGCACATACCCTCCCCAATGTCCATAATTCCACCCCCTTCTCCCAACCCCCCTCCCCCCAGCAGCCCTCAGTTTGTTTTGTGAGATTAAGAGTCACTTATGGATTGTCTCCCTCCCAATGCCATTTGCGACAACATGAATGGAACTAGAGCGTATCATGCTTAGCGAAATAAGTCAAGCAGAGAAAGACAACTATCATATGATCTCCCTGATATGAGGAATAAATGAAACACAAGAGCTTTCTTAATGTTGTCCTTTCATTCATATTCATTTCTATTCCTATTCATCATTTTTGGTCTCACCTCTATTTTCAAAACCACCTACCTCATCTCTTACCAGGATTTTTAAGTCAACTCCTCACTGTGATAGAGGTAATCCTCAGATCTTACTTTAAGAGAGAACCAACCATGAAGAGTACAATTAACTGCTGTTGACTCCAGGATTGACCTCTAGCAGCCTTGGCCAATGACGAATCACAGAAGGGGTGGTTGGACTTGTCTGTTATGACCAGTGTGCAGTGTGGAACTCCTCTGTGAGCAGCCTTTGCACTGAAGGTCTTTGTTGGTATGAGTAAGACTTTGTCAAAGCAGCTTATCAGTGTAAGTTTCTTCCTATCCAGCCCTTCTTGCTGACATTTCTCTTTCACAGGTTTCAGACTTAAATTGCAGTTCAAAATCTTTTTCTGGGTATTCCAGCTACCCCCCTCCTTTTTTCCCACATGAATTACCCTCAATAAATTCCTTGTGTTTCTACGTCCATCTTGGCATGTTTCTTGGAGGACCTGAACTGATAGACTTTCAGACTGCTCTCCCTTTATCCATTCCTGATCCCCTTCAAATTTCATGATGCAGTCAGAAAATTGTTTTGTTACCCTGTCAGTCCTTGGTTAAAACCTTTCATTGGCTTCCTGTTGTTCCCAAGACAGCGATTAAAATCATTAACATGGTGTATAAAGCCCTGCCAATTCTGGCTCTGCCTCCCACTCCAACTTCATTTTGTCCCAAATTCCACACTGGTTTTCTTTCAGTTTCTTGAATGTTCCCTCTTCTCCCATACAGTCCTATCACCTGCCCACTCGTCTCCCCTCTGGTAACTTCCTTTAATTTTTCAAGATACAGCTGATACATTTCTCGCTTAGAGAAGTTCAATCTGTTATCATGGGCTGTATTATGTCTTCATGTTTTAAACTATCATAATGGTATGTATGTTTCCATCACAAAACCTATCAAAACTCTGATTTAACATTTATTCATAGCACTTTAAATAGAAATTACCCTCCTTGCCAATGAATTGAGAGTTTCATGATGACCATGGCTGTGCTTTTGCTTCCCACTTCATAGATGGCTGCCTTCTCATTGTGTTCTCACATGGTAGAGGGGCAAGGGAGTTCTCTGGAGTCTTTTTTATGAGGGCATTACTCCCATTCATGAATGCTCTGCCCTCATGACCTAATCATATCCCAAAGGTCCTGCACCCGAATATCATCATATTGAATGTTAGGTTTCATCATATGAATTTTGAGGCACACAAATATTCAGTCTATTACAATAACAAAGCTTTGAAAACCTGAAATTATCTGTATTCTAATAACTCTTTAACTGGGCCTATACTTGAGTCCTATTAAATCTAGTACTAAGGACTAAATATGCAACCCATTTGTAATGCATTATATGGGTTTGATGAGATGGTTTTTATGGCAGAATTTTTATATTCCTAAATAGTGACCCAAATGTCAATAGTATATTCACAATCGGTTTTTGTTGTCCTTTCCTGAACTGACTGCTGGTTTAGAAATCACTTCTCAAATTATATGCCCAAATATATATATTATCCTCAAAGGAAATAGTAAGTTTTAGAAAAAGGACTGAAATTTCTGGGTAGTCTTTAAACAAAGCTACAATCTATCTTTTTGAGAAGTCTCATTCAAGATCCAAAACATATAATTAGGAGATGGGCTTCAATTTCCAGAAATAATCTTTAGTAACTGATTGAAGAATGTCTATTTGAAGAATATATAATAATTTGAAATTATAATTTGCTTAATATTGACTTCTTTGAGCATGCAGCATATTACCAGCTTAGGTTCTAAATCCTATACAGATGTTCCCGCACATTTTGTTTACAACTCAAGCCAGCCAGCACCACTATTAACTCCTTGGCAATTTTGATGTGTTTATGTATTATATGTACACATAAAAGGCATAGCTCAAATATACATTTCCAATTAAAAATACGTCCAGATACCCATAATGTTTAGGTAAAAGAAGAAGTCATTATGTAAAATACATTTTCTAGTAGAAATTAAAAAAAATCATAACTGCTTGGATATAATATAAATGTGTATGTGATGGAAAATCTTAGTATCGTAAGTTACCCACAAATGCTAAATTATTGTTTACTCTTCCTGCGTAAGTGGTAGGATATATAATGATTAAGATCTGGGGTTGTAGAAATAGGCCAGCCTTGGTTAAAATCAAAGCTACTTATGTGACCTTGTGCAATTTACTTAATATCTTCGACTAAGCTTTCTTATCTGAAAATGGGGATACTTAAGACTACCCTTATAGATATAGTAGAGCTTAAATGGGACAATGTATGAAACTTAGCTTAGATCCTGGAACATAATATGCTTGCAATTAATGTTACTACTATTTTTATTAACTCTTCAAAAAAGAGATTTCCAATCTTTGTCTAGAGTAATGATTAGATTTATCATTCTGAAGCCTCAGGTTCCTCTAATTTTGCTCTACACTCCTTTTTCTCTTCTATTTCATTAATTTACTTACAGGAACAGTATAAGTATATAGAGGATGGATTAAGTAGCTCAGAACAAACTAGAAGTTGATTATCTCTTATATAATTAGTCCAGAAGTAGGTGAATGGTCCAAGGCAGGAGTTAACCCTGTTCAATGAGGAGTTTAATTTCTTTTCTAGGAGTTTAATTTCTTTTCATTTTTTTGTCCACTGTCCTTTAGAATGATGTCTTCTCTAACACGATTAGAGATGCTTTACTAGCACCTTGTCTGTGTCCTAGCTTAAGAAAAGGGAAGGAGAAAGTAGAGATCTAGCATCTTCCTTTTAGACGACTGACCCACAGCTGGCATGTTTCAGTTCTATCTATATCTCACTGATTGCATGTAGTCCTATGGGGACATCTGTCTCTAAGGAAAGATGTGAAAGATAGTCTCTAGTTGTGTGACCCTGTTCCAGGAAAAATGCAAGGGTTCTATTACTAAAGTGAAAGGGTCAGATAGTTGTCTTTGCCACAAATAATGTGATATAAGGCAAAAGCTTTTGTCCCAAGGGTCAACACAACTGAGACTACGACATGAATCAGTTCAAAGCAGCCGTATGACCTAGAGTTCCCACAGATCTCCACTTTCTCTAGGTTTCACTGTCTTACTGCTTTACACTACCTAGGATATTCCTTAATCCTTCATTATATGATATGACAATAATTAACATTTATTGAGCCCATGCTATATGCTGGACACTAATCATAAATATTTTACATATGTCATCTCCTTTATGTATTCATATGTTCCCAACAACTCTGTGAGGTAGCTACTATTATTACTCTAAATTTACAAACAAGGGAACTGAAGCATGGAAAACTCAAATAATTTGTACTGTTGGAATTTAATCTTGGGCTTCTTAACCCTAGAGCTCAAGTGTTGATGTGAAGAGTAGCAACTAATTCAGCCCCTGAACTGAAAGTATAATTTCTTATTTCTGTCATAGCGAATAACTACAAACTTGGGGCTTACAGTCACACACGTTTATTATCTTACAGTTTTGGAGGAAATATGAAATGGTCTAATGGGGCCAAAGTGAAGATGTTCACAGGGCTAGTTCCTTCTGGAGATTCTTGGGGAGAAGAGGTTTCCAGTTTCTAGAGGCCACTTGCATTTCTTTCTTGTGTGCCCCCTCATCCCACCCCAAGAGTGAGTGATCCCATCGCTCCAAACTCTGCTTCCATCATCACATCTTCCTCTTGCTTTCCTGTTTTCCTCTTAGACTTGGAAGGAACTGGTGAGTCCATATAGGCCCACATGGATACTGCAGGCTAATCTTCCCATCTCAAAATCCTTAATCACATCTGCAAAATCTCTTTTGCCATGTAAGGTAGCATTTTTACAAGTTACAAGAATTTAGATATGGACATCTTTTAGGAGCCATTATTCTGCTTACCACAAATGCTTTTTTGAGATGTCATTGATTTATTAACAAATCCAATGGACTTCTTCAGACTTTTTGATATTGTCTGTTACATACTCTCATACCCATCCTTAACTTCCTAATTACAACTTACCTGAATTTCTGCCTTCCTTCATGACTACTGCTGCCTTTTTACTCCGTTTCTTGTCCTCTTCAATGTAGATGTTTCTCAAGGACCTGCTTTAAGTCTTTATTCTTCTTTGTATACCCTGCCTCATTATCCTCTTACATCCAATTTTATAAGAAACTGTAACCAATATAACACTTCATTTGTGTCCCCAACCCTGGTTTTGCTCTTAAATTTTAATGCAACATTTAACAAATGTCTGCTAGATATCTTTTCCTGACTCTTCTGACCTTTCAGATTCAGCTTTTCAAACTGAAATTATGGCCTACCTTCCCATATCTGATGTTCCCCTGTGTTTACTAATTTTGTTGATGCCTCTTCATCTTCACAGTCATTTGTCTCATGAACTCATGTTCTCTTAGACTCATCTAGTTCACTTGTTCCTCAAAATGTATGGATTCTATTTGTATAACATGTAATTCTCATTCCTCCCATTTGCTGCATTTCCATTGCCATTCTTACAGTTCTCTTTTGACATGTATTTCATCAGGATACCAATTTGTTTTATATATTGCCACCAGATTTACGTGTCTAAAATTGATCTCTAGTCTTTCACATCCTTGTTTACAGAGTCCAACATTCCAGAACCTCCTTCCTCTACCTTCAACATTATCTATTCCCGTATGCCTTTATATACTCTTTCTTTTTGGCAAATTGGATTCTTTGTTTCCTGTTCATCATGTACTTTTTTTTTTTAATCTCTGTCCTCCTGCTCATAATTTTATTATACTTGGAACATGTTACTTAACCATTTAAATGGTTTTTTAAGAATTTAGGTTCTTTAGAATTTAGGTAAATGTACTATTTCTATCTTGAAGTCTTCTGATAGTTTTTGAATTATCAAATAATTTACCCATCTTTTATTAAATTTAACACTTTTACTCATTTTATTTTTGAAAGCATCATTGAGTAGAAGATTGTATTTGGTCCATCACCCAAAAAGGTGTTTAAGAAATATACCTAAAGGTATGAATCTATAATATAAGACGGTAGGACAAGAGCCATGATTTTCATCCCTGAGAGTAAGGGAGAAGGGAGAAGTATCAGAATCTTGCACATGGGGGAGCCTGGGTGGCTCAGTGGATTAAGCCTCTTCCTTCAGCTCAAGTCATGATCTGAGAGTCCTGGGGTCATGATCTCAGAGTCCTGGGATCGAGCTCTGCATTGGTCTCTCTGCTCAGCAGGGAGCCTGCTTCTCCCGCCCCTCTCTGCCTGCTTCTCTGCTTACTTGTGCTCTCTCTCTCCCTGTCAAATAAATAAATAAAATGTTAAAAAAAAAAATCTTGCACATGTGTAATTGTATCAAAAGGTATATTAAATCTTATAACATACTTGGAAAAATTAAAAACCTATTTTTAAAGTTGAAATATTGGGAGAGGACATATTTTTGTTTTTTACTGCCATATCTTGTAGCTAGTGCCAGTCTGGACTTCGAAGCTGACTCCTTGGGTTTGGTTTCTGGCTAGGCCAGGAAATTAAGCAAGTTACTCAACCTCCCTGTTTCTCATATTCTTCCTCTGAAAGGCTGAGATATAAAAACTACCTTATAACACATACAGCAATATGTGGCATGTGGTAAGTTTCTAATACATATATCCACAACTATTAGTTATCATTATTATTTCTTTTTTTTTCTTTATTTTTTTTTTTAAAGATTTTATTTATTTATTTGACAGACAGATCACAAGTAGGCAGAGAGGCAGGCAGAGAGAGAGAGAGGAGGAAGCAGGCTCCCCGCTGAGCAGAGAGTCGGATGCGGGGCTCGATCCCAGGATCCTGAGACCATGACCTGAGCCGAAAGCAGAGGCTTTAACCCACTGAGCCACCCAGGCGCCCTCATTATTATTTCTTAAAAATAATCGTATCTTTAAAAGGTTGAGAAGTATGGACTAGGTGGTCTTATCATGACTGGATCCCTAGAATTCTATCATTTTCACACCAAAATAACTCTGCCTAATCTCTGTCATCATATGGCTTTATATTCAAATAGTCAAAATTATAGCTATTTAATCTTTATTCTTTATAAATATTTATAATATTATTAACCATTATAAGTTTTGAGACTTACTCATTTTGAGTCAGTTCTTATTGATTTTAGCTTTTTACAGTTTGTAGCATTAAGGTGTATAAAGAACAGAGGTAGGTTTATTATAATTATAATTATAATTATTATTATTAGGGCAAATTCTCCCTCTATTGTTCATCTAGTTTAGAGTATAGACCTGTTCTACAGTACTTATTACTTTTATTGGTGTGTTTAGTGCATTAAGTTCACACAAAATGTAAGTAATTATGCCATGCTTTATAGGTTGCTCACAGTTGAGAAGCTTACTTTTCTCCCTGTGCTGTTTTATTTGCTACTTTGAGTGAAATAGTTTCATTTTTGTAATTTTTACATCTGAGTTATGTATCAGCAGACTAAATAGACCATATGAGGATGTATACTCTAGGAAGAAGTAGGGAAACACCTGTTTACACTCTAAAAATAAGCCAGTATTTGTTAGGTGATCCCTGCATTGCAAATAGGAAATCATCTGCTAAAAATCTTCACTTTAATATTGAAGTTGCTAGTGAAAGATACGTATTTGTTACTATGTTTGCATATTCACACTGTAAGTAAGAGTATCATCTTATCCATGCTGAAGTATCCATTTTATCCAAGCAACTAAGACATGCAGTTATAATACAAAAAAACTTTATATTCTGAGTAATTATTATGGTATGAAGCAGTGAATAAAGAAATGTAAACCTGAAGTTATTTTTTAAAAAAGTAATAAACATTTGTGTTGATTCCTTGCTACCTAATCAAGATAAGACACAATCTCTGTAAATATTATCTTGTTATTGATTCAAATTCAAAATATACTTATAGAAAAGTAAAATGCTTACCTCTTTGATCTATAATGACTTCTTTGCTTTCATTTTTCATGTGTCCCATGTTATCAGATTACAAATATAGAAATTTTTAGTCTTTATTACAATTTTGCAAAGGGTAACTTACTAAAGAATCAGGCTTACAGAAATCTCCCTATTTTTTAAGTGACAAACTAACAAATTTAAATGCCTAAACCAAATGATTGCTTATACTTTAATTATAGATTTGTCACTGGTGGTGTTGCTCGTAGTAAAAACAAATGTGATTTATTTTTTTCAACCCACTGTCAAAGTCTGTTAACAGCTATGAAAATGTTCATTTTATAAATAAATGTTTCGAACATAGACATAACTGAAAGGGAGTATACGGGGCATGATAAAGTTGTTATACCATTGATGAATATCATAACAAATTTTCAAATCATGAGCATGGTTGAAAGAATTCATCCATATTTTAATTTTCATTATGTTGTTTAATAGAAACACACAACTAAATATATAACACTGGTTCTCAACTTTGGCCACACAACTGAATCACTTGGGAACCTTTGGAAAAATTAGCACGATAATCTCTAGGAATAAAGTTGAGATGTTTATGATTTTTTAACAGCTTCCAATGAGATTCCAATGCTTATTCAGGTTTGAGAACCATTGGGATAAATACTTTGACTTTTTCTACTGTGTTGACATATAGGAATGTACATACTACCTATATATAAAATATACAAATTTATTTATACACTGAGAGATAATAAAGTAATAAATTCTGTTCATTACTTTTGCATGTGTAACTTTTACTATGATAAGGTTGACATTTAATGAGCTAAATGCCCATGACTGTTATTTATGTTATTATGTTACATATGTTATTATGAATTTTTTTAAAAAAGTTATAATACGCTTATGGCTTATGTAGTCTCTCCACTTTAATGATGAAGAAACTGAGGCACAGGGTTGCCAAGTTATTTGTCCAGTGTCATACCAGTGAAGAATTTAAAGATGAGTCCTCTGAGTACAGATTTTGTTCATCATTTTGCCACATTGCACTTAATATTAATTTATAAGTTACTAATTAGGCCATTATAAGAGGAAAACAGTTATTTGGATGATGATTAAGACTACTGTGAAAATATGGATAATGTAGTCAGAAATATTTATTGCTGTTTATATGCCACTTGGTATAAGAAAATTTCTGAAATTATTTTAGGTTTTAAATACTTTAAAAAAGTTAAACATATCCTGGTTTAAAAGATAAAGTCCAGCTAATATGAGGAAATTTCAGAGAGCATCCAGAAGGATTCTAACAGGGAGCTTTCTCCTTTCTTCTTTTTTAGGTAATTATAGGTTCATGTATCAAATCTTTTTACCCATAGAGGCTCTTGGTCCTTTGATTTCAGGAAAATATTCATAGAGTTAGGATAAAGTTCTTAGAAGCCTGTAGAGGGCAGCAACTTCCTACTGTTGGGTATTTGCTATTCATAAGCACTTTCGGCTGAAAAGCAGATGGAAACTAGATGTGGAACTGCAACCTGTGGTGGCTATGTATAAACGGGTGCAAGTGGATGTGTATCCTCTATTTGGCTTTCCAAAAGCAATTTTCCGTGACTGGTTTTGAAAAGCCATGCCATGCGTTTTATTTAAATAAGGATTGAATCACATTTTTCTGGATCTGAAAGGAAAAGCTAAAGCAAAGTCAGGGCATTGTCAGCAAAAGCAGTATCTGGGAGCATTTTGTTATCATTCTTTGACATTGCATTTAGGGTAACACCGTTTTTCTAAATACAGTGATCGGCATCATTAATGTGGAATTCCAAAAGCGATGATCCAGTAAATTTACTAACAGTTCCAGTAAATTTGCTTTAGGAATCCCGCATCTGATGATCGCCTTCTGCTCTTGGCATTTTCTGCCTAATAAACCATGTAATATGGTTCAAATCGAGAGTTTTATTTTGTCAAATCATTCAGTGGAGAGGCTAGTGAAGCCTTTTACTGTGTATTAAACAATCAAAGCCACGGGTGATTTGAATTGCCTTGCTTTCGAAAGCTTTATTAGAGTTGTCAAGGAAAACAGTCATCCATACTTAAAACACCCTTTAAACAAATTTACTTAAATATCTTGGATGCACCTTATATTTCTGTTAATATTATAGAAGGGTGAAGATTGCTATAATTATGGCAACTCCATTGATCAACATCTCTCTCCAGATTGATTAACTGACATTGATGAGAAAGGATGACTCATTAATATGTTTCAGCAGAATTAGAACATTAGGGCTCTAGCCCACCAGATATTTGGAACTTTTGCCGTACTATTTGAGTTTAAAGAAACAGAGAGAAACATTTTGTGGAAATTACCCTGTGTGAGTTGTCCTCCGACAGATAGTTTTGCATAACTGTGTTATTCAGGCATGTTTCTGACATCTGTTTTTTTTGTTTTGTTTTGGTTTTGTTTTTGTTTTTTTTTTGGTCAGTGGGCCAGAATCCTAATAAATACTTTTGGGAGCAGGATACCTTGTTCAAAAATGGACAAGTCCAAGTAAAGTAAATATTCATGTTCACTAAAACCAAATGCGAGATGAGATGAGCCAAAAATATTTATGGGAGCTCATTTTCTTTATGTAATTGGTCCTGAAGGGAAGATGAGAGCTAAAGAGCTCCAGGGATTTGCCCCATAATTAGTTTTACACTGTCTTGGATACAATGAACATAAATTGATGCACAATTTATATAATAGAATGTCTTTATAATTCTGGCATGTAAGGACAAGCGAAGCATCTGCTTTCTTTTAATTTATTGAAGAAGTTTCTTTATATAACCATCTCCAGGGATATGATTAGCACCACAAAATCATTTTATAGTAAAATGCTTTATGGACTAACTCTATTCTATGATAGAGCTGTCATCCAACCATTTTCAATTGTTTAAAATAAAGAAGACTATCAGGATAGTCAATCAGGATAGTTAGTTTCTGTCATTTATTGTCATTTATTGAAGTGTTCAAAGAACCAGAGAAAACTATCCTCACTTTCTCTATACGTACTGGAATTGTGTTCAACAACAAAGCTGAAATAGTGAGTATTAGTGGTCCAGAGGAATTTGAATTTAGTGTAATAGATCAAAAATTTTAAAGGCTATTTGTTAGAGCCATAATAGATTATTCCCAGTTTTAACTGGATATCAGAAACTTGAAATCCATGAATTCCTTTGATAAATATTTCCTTTATGCAATAATAGACGAGTGATTAAGAGAGACATGTTTCTCACCTCTATGGAATCTGGGGTCTTCCAGTGGAGAGATTAAAAAACCAATTTTACAAAGTAATTAAAAAAATTAAATCCACGGTTTTCATATTGAAAATTAAATCTGTGGTTTTTATATCCATGGTTTTTGTATTTCAATGTATCATGAAGATTGTCAAATGAAAGATCTACTGTAATGTGGGACTTAAAAGAAGACTCCTTTTGAGTTAATTTTAAATTCTTTATCTAAAATAAAATAGGGTTTTGACATAGTTTGCCTATTTACACTAATGAAGGAAAATTCTACTTTTGCAGAGTGTGGTTATAGGACAACTCAAAGAGCAAAATATGCAGGAATTAGGAAAAAAGTTGATGTTCTCTGCTACCAAAAACATGGATATGTTGGTGCTGTGCTGTGGGTTCTTTTTTTTTCTTTTCTTCTTTTTTTTTTTTTTAATTTATTTACTTATTTGACAGAGAGAGAGATCAGAAGTAGGCAGAGAGGCAGTCAGAGAGAGAGGGGAAGTAGGCTCCCCACTTAGCAGAGAGCCTGACTTGGGGCTCGATCTCAGGACCCTGAGATCATGACCTGAGCTGAAGGCAGAGGCTTAACCCACTGAGCCAGCCAGGTGTCCCTGGGTTCTTAATAACAAATCTCACACATGTGAGATGGACATTTATTTATTTATTTATAAAAAGATTTTATTTATTCATTTGTCAGAGAGAAAGAGAGAGCGCACAAGCTGGCAGAGCATCAGGCAGAGGCAGAGAGAGAAGCAGGCTTCTCGCTGAGCAAGGAGCCCGATGTGGGAGTTGATCTCAGGACCCTGGGATCATGCCCCGAGCCAAAGGCAGTCACTTAACCAGCTGAGCCACCCAGGCATCCCTGGACATTTATTTAAATGAGCGAGGATATATTTATGTTTTAGAAAAGAATTTAACTCCCATTTAAATAAATTAAATTTGATTTTTAAGTTACTTTGTAAGATGATCCACAGCAGAATCATACAAGTAGATTAAGTTTTCCTGAAAATAGGCTGAAATTTAATGGACTATTTTCTAGGAAACAGTATGTTGGATTTGAGTAAATATAAATCTGTAGAAAAACAAGTCAGGAAAATATGTGATGCTCAGTTCTGTGTACATGTTTGCCTAATTCAGATAAAAATGAGATCAAACTCATAAAGCATCAACACTTTATCCCAGAGCCTGAAGGAGACAAAAAGCTATTCACACCTTTTATATCTTTTAGATTGAGTTATTATAATTTCCAGAACACAAGGGATTGGTTAACAGTGATAGAATGTGATTTTAATAATGGAATAGTTTTTTTTAAAGCTCAAAGTTTTTGGAAATGTTTGAAAGTGAGAAAAAGAGAGGCTGTCAAAAACAAATTCAACGGGGAGAAAAGAAGCACACACCCAAGAAGGAGAAACATAAAATGACAAATAACCAAAATGATAAAATTCAAGTCCTGAACATGCAGATAAGTAAACTGTCCTTTGATGCCAGAAATCTTTCACTCTTAAAATATATGCAAAAATGCACCAACTCTCCATGTTTCAGACACCATACTTTTTAGTAAAAATTTGTTTTTTTTACTCTGCCCATAATGTATTTTCAAAACTTGTTAGCTGAGTTAACAGGTGTCTGCTCATCAGTCTTATCAAAGTTTCTTTGATGATGTGTGTTATTTTCCTATCTAGAATTTTGTTTTGTTTCTTTAAAATATAAATCTCTATAATTTGTTCTGAAGTTAATATTAGTCTAGGTTATTTAGTCTAATGCTATTCAGATCCCACTTAATTCAAACATGAGTTAAAAATATGGCAAAACTGATCTTTATTATTTTCATTTTTTTTAACTGAAGTTATTCTGCTGATTACTTAAGAATTTTCTTGATTTGATTTGTATGTAGTTCTTAGAACTCTTCTTCAAAGAGATTTTCAAAGAAAGCACTTGTGGTCCTGCTCATGTGTGGTGTATACAGGTTCTTGCTTAAAATAGACAAATTTGAGGATGTTTTGGGCACATTAATTATGATGGACATATTTTCCTTGATATTTACTAGTTGACTACTGTTTTCAAACATAGCGCTACTGATGATGTTTAATGCACTAAACCTATTTGTGGAGGTGAAGAAAATAATCAAGGAAAGATTTACTAAGTTTAAGAACCCATAAACCATTTTAAAAGTTAGTATTATGCAAAGGATAGCAACCATCTGTTCACTATCTCCATTGAAGCCAGAACATGAGGAAATAAACTTAAATTGCAATATGAGGTAGTTAGGTTAGAGTAATTGAGAAATTTCCTGACAGGGTTATTAAACATTAAAATGAATCAGGAAGAGAGGTTGTGAAATCTTAGATTCCTTTTTCCTTATTAAAAAAAAAAAATCCTCCCCCTCTTTTATTCTGCTTGTTGGCTTATAAGCTGATAGACTTCTCAAGATTTAGTTACCTCTACCTATGATTTCAAAAATGTGTTTCTTTCGAGGGTTAATGTCAGAGGGAGCACTGTGAAACACTAACAATAAATAATAGCCAAGATTTGTTGGATTTTCATTGTGTAGTAAGCTTTGTATGAGGAACTTTGCAGTCACTTTCCCATTCCAATATGGTGATGAATAAGGTAGTTCAGTCTATGTGGATTCCATGTATGTTCCGCATTCAAGTGTGATGGCTGCACACACCCCGAAGAACTCATTCCTGGCAGCAGAACTTTTGCCTCTTAAACTTACTATAAAGATCAAAAAGTCACTGCAAAAACAGCAGTAATTCCCTTTTCTGAGAGGGACAGAATGCTGCATGGGGGAATGACTTGGCTGGGTTGCTTTGGATGTGTTTATATGGCACAGAGAATGTATCAGTTTTATGGAGCTATATCAGGGAACTCATTATTTCCAAAGCCCCATGCTGTCTCTGGATGATAACATGATGAAGAGTGCTTGTGGGATGAGAGTGTGCTGTGATTAATTCAGTGAGCTGAAGATCATTGTGTTTTCCTTCCAAAAGGCAGAATGTATTTTTGTAGAAGAATAGACCCAAATGGCTGTCAGTATTCATAATATAGGAATGGCTCCAGACCTTTGAAGCCTAAATACCAACACCCATCTCATTGCCATCCCTTCCTTTTTTGCAACAAAATCTTCACTCAAGGTTTTCAGAATGGGTACGTCTCAGATCTTCCCTGAATTTGCCAGTCCTGTGTAAAGGACTTAGTTTTGCTTTTGTTCCTTTGATTGTAAACTTGAGCAACAGAAACAGGTCTTGATTTCACAATCTTGTAAGCATGTCCAACAGTTTAATCAGTGGGAATGCAGTAAACCCCACTGAAAGATAAATGTGGTGAAAACATGTAAGTTGGCAGACGGTTTGCTAGAATCCCATGAATTGATGAAAGGAAAGAACATTTTCCACTTTTGATAAGGCTTCCTAAATGCACTCATTTTCTTTAGCTATTCTTACACTTCTGTTATTGTTTCCATCATTTCTAGCCTACGTTTCATGGATATTAGAAATTCCTAAGGGTGGGAGTGATTAACAAGAAGTCCAGAACACTGATTCTTTTTTTTTTTTTTAAACATATAATGTATTATTTGCCCCAGGGGTACATGTCTGTGAATCATCAGGCTTATATACATTTCAAAGCACTCACCATAGCACAGACCCTCCCCAAAGTCCATAACCCCACCACCCCATCCCTACCCTCCCATCCCCCAGCAACCCTCAGTGAGATTAAGAGTCTCTTATGGCTGTCCCAATCCCATCTTGTTTCATTTTTTCCTTCCTTACCCCCCACAACCCCCTGCCCTGCCTCTCAAATTCCTCATATCAGAGAGATCATATAATAATTGTCTTTCTCTGATTGACTTACTTCGCTCAGCATAATACCCTCTAGCTCCATCCATGTCATTGCAAATGGCAAGATTTCATTTCTTTTGATGGCTGCATAGTATTCCATTGTATATACATACCACTTCTTCTTTATCCATTCACTGTTGATGGGCATCTAGGTTCTTTCCATAGTTTGGCTATTGTGGACATTGCTGCTATAAACATTTGGGTGCACAAGCCCTTCAGATCACTACTTTTCTATCTTTATGGTTACTACCCAGGAGTGCGATTGCTGGGTCATAGGGTAGCTCTATTTTCAACTTTTTGAGAAACTTCCATGATGTTTTCCAGAGTGGCTGGACCAGCTTGCAATCCTACCATCAGGAGGGAATGTTGTAGGAGGGTACCCCTTTCTCCACATCCTTTCCAACATCTGTCATTTCCTGACTTGTTAATTTTAGCCATTCTGACTGGTGTGATGTGGTATCTCATTGTGGTTTTTATTTGTATTTCCCTGATTCCGAGTGATGTGGAGCACTTTTTCATGTGTCTATTGGCCATTTGGATGTCTTCTTTGCAGAAATGTCTGTTCATGTCCTCTGCCCATTTATTGATTGGATTATTTGTCCTTTGGGTATTGAGATTGATTAGTTCTTTATAGATTTTGGATACTAGCCCTTTATCTTGTATGTCATTTGCGAATATCTTCTCCCATTCTGTCAGCTGTCTTTTGGTTTCATTGACTGTTTCCTTTGCTGTGGAAAAGCTTTTGATCTTGATGAAGTCCCAATAGTTCATTTTTGCCCTTGCTTCCCTTGCCTTTGGCGATGTTTCTAGGAAGAAGTTGCTGCGGCTGAGGTTGAAGAGGTTGCTGCCTGTGTTCTCCTCAAGGATTTTGATGGATTTCTGTCTCACATCAAGGTCTTCCATCCATTTTGAGTCTACTTTTGTGTGTGGTGTAAAGAAATGGTACAGTTCCATTCTTCTGTACATGACTGTCCAATTTTACCAACACCATTTGTTGAAGAGACTGTCTTCTTCCCATTGGAGATTCTTTCCTGCATTGTCAAATATTAGTTGACAATGGAGTTGAGGGTCTATTTCTGGGCTCTCTATTCTATTCCATTGGTCTATGTGTCTGTTTTTGTGCCAGTATCATACTGTTTTGATGATTACAACTTTGTAATAGAATTTGAAGTCTGGAATTGTGATGCTACCAGCTTTGGCTTTCTTTTTCAACATTCTTCTGGCTATTTGGGGTCTTTTCTGGCTCCATATACATTTTAAGATTATTTTTTCCATTTATTTGGAAAAAAATTGATGGTTTTTGATAGGGATTGTGTTAAATGTTTAGATTGCTTTAGGCAGCATAGGTATTTTCACATTTGTTCTTCCAGTCCATGAGTATGGAATGTTTTTCCATTTCTTTGTGTCTTCCTCAATTTCTTTTGTGAGTATAGTTTTCTGAGTATAGATTCTTTGCCTCTTTGGTTAGGTTTACTCCTAGGTATCTTATGGTTTTGGGTACAATTGTAAATGGGATTGACTCCTTAATTTCTCTTTCTTCTGTCCTGTAGTTGGTGTAAAGTAATGCAACTGAATTCTGTGCATTGGTTTTATATCTGATGCTTTACTGAATTCCTGTGTGAGTTCTAGCAATTTTGGAGTCAAGTCTTTTGAGTTTTTCCACATAAAGTATCATGTCATCTGCAAAGAGATATGAATCTTTGCTGATTCAGATGCCTTTTATTTCTTTTTGTTATCTGAATACTGGGGCTTGGACTTCCAGTACTATGCTGAATAGCAGTGGTGATAGTGGATAGCCTTGCTTTGTTCCTGACCTTAGGAGAAAAGTTCTGAGTTTTTCCCCATTAATAATGATATTTACTATGAATTTTTTCATAGATGACATTTATGATATTGATGTATGTACCCTCTATCCCTACACTGTAAAGAGTTTTAATCCAGAAAGGATGCTGTACTTTGCCAAATGCTTTTTCTGAATCTATTGAGAGTATCATATGGTTCTTGTCCTTTCTTTTATTAAATATATTATATCACATTGATTGATTTATGGATGTTGAACCAACCTTGCAGCCCAGGAATAAAGCCCACTTGGTTGTGGTGAATAATTGTTTTAATGTACTGTTGGGTCCTGTTGGCTAGTATTTTGGTGAGAATTTTTGCATCCATTTTCATCAAGGATATTGGCCTGTAATTCTCCTTTTTGATGGGGTCATTGTCTGGTTTTGGGAACAAGGTCATGCAGGCCTCATAAAATGAGTTTGGAAGTTTTCCTTCCATTTCTATTTTTTGGAACCATTTCAGAAGATATAGGTATTAATTCTTCTTTAAATGTTTGGTAAAATTCCCCTGGAAAGCCGTCTGGCCCTGGGATCTTATTGCTGGAAGATTTTTGATGACCGCTTCAATCTCCTTACCCATTATGGGTCTGTTCAGGTTTTCTACTCTTCCTAGTTCAGTTTTGATCTCTAGGAAAGCATCCATTTCTTCCAGATTGTCAAATTTGCTGGCGCATAGTTGCTCATAATATATTCTCATAATTGTTTATAGTTCTTCGGTGTTGATTGTGATATCTCTTTCATTCATGATTTTATTAATTTGGGTCCTTTCTCTTTTCTTTTTGATAAGTCTGGCCAGGGGTTTATCAGTTTTATTAATTCTTCCAAGGAACCAGCTTCTAGTTTTGTTGATTTGTTCTGTTATTCTTTTGGTTACTATTTCATTGATTTGTGCTCTGCTCTTTATTATTTCTCTTCTCCTGCTGGGTTTAGGCTTTATTTGCTGTTCTTTTTCCAGCTCCTTTAGGTTTAAGGTTCGGTTGTGTACTTGAGACCTTTCTTGTTTCTTGAGAAAGGCTTGTAACACTATATAATTACCTCTCAGAACTGCCTTTGCTGTGTCCCAAAGATTTTGAACAGATATGTTTTCATTTTCATGATTTTTAAAAATTTTTCTTTAATTCCCTTGACCCATTCATACTTTAGTAGGATGCTCTTTAGCCTCCATGTGTTTGAGTTCTTTCCAACTTTCCTCTTTTGATTGAGTTCTAGCTTTAGAGCATTGTGGTCTGAAAATATGCAGGGAATGATCCAATCTTTTGGTACCAGCGGAGACCTGATTTGTGACCCGGGATGTGATCTATTCTGGAGAATGTTCCATGTGCACTAGAGAAGAATGTGTATTCTGTTGCTTTGCAACAGAATGTTCTGAATATAGCTGTGATGTCCACCTGGTCCAGTGTATCATTTAAAGCCTGTATTTCTTTGTTGATCTTTTGCTTAGATGATCTGCCCATTTCAGTGGGGAGTGGTGGTGGTGTTAAAAGTCCCCTACTATTATATTATTGTCAATGTGTTTCTTTGATTTTGTTATTAATTGGTTTATATAATTGGCTGCTCCCATGTTAGGGGCATAGATATTTAAAATTGTTAGGTCTTCTTGTTGGACAGACCCTTTAAGTATGATATAGTCTCCTTCATCTCTTATTATAGTCTTTGGCTTAAAATCTAATTTATCTGATATAAGGATCACTACCCCAGCTTTCTTTTGTTGTCTTTTAGCATGGTAAATGGTTTTCCACCCCCTCACTTTACCTATCTGTTTATTTATTTATTTATAATTTTATTTTATTTTTTTTCAATATTTCAAGATTCATCATTTATATACCACACCCAGTGCTCTACGCAATACATGCCCTACTTATCACCTACCACCTGGCTCACCCAACCCGCCACTCCCTCCCCTCCAAAACCCTGTTTGTTTCTCAGAGTCCACAGTCTCTCACAGTTTGTCTCTCCCTCTGATTTCCCCCAACTCACTTCTCTCCATCTCCCAATGTCCTCCGTGTTATTCTTTATGCCCCATAAGTATATGAAACCATATGGTAATTGACTCTCTCTGCTTGCCTTATTTCACTCAGCATAATCTCCTCCAGTCCCATCTATGTTGATTCAAAAGTTGGGGTTTCATCCTTTTCTGATTGAGGCATAATACTCCATTGTATATCTGGGCCATATCTTTTCTTATCCATTCATGCATTGAAGGGCATCTTGGTTTTTACCACAGTTTGGTGGCTGTGGCCTTTGCTGCTATGAACATTGGGATTAGGTGGCCCTTTTTTTCACTACATCTGTATCTTTGGGGTAAATACCCAGTAGTGCAATAGCAGGGTCATAGGGTAGCTTTGTTTTCAATTTCTTAAGGAATCTCCACACTATTTTCAAAAGTGACTGCAACAACTTGCATTCCCATCTACAGTGTAGAGGGTTCCCCTTTCTCCACATCCTCTCCAACATTTGTTGTTTACTGTCTTGTTGATGTTGGCCATTCTAACTGGTGTAAGGTGGTATCTCAATGTGGTTTTGATTTGAATCTTCCTGATGGCTAATGATGAACATTTTTTCATATCTGTTAGTTATTTGTGTGTCTTCTTTGGAGAAGTGTCTGTTTATGTCTTCTGCTCATTTTTTTGACATGATTATCTGTCTTGTGTTGAGTTTGAGGAGTTCTTTATAGATCTTGGACATCAGCCCATTGTCCGTAGGGTCATTTGCAAGTATCTTCTCCCATTCCATGGGTTGCTTCTTTGTTTTGTTGACTGTTTCCTTTGCTATGCAGAAGCTTTTGACCTTGATAAAGTTCCAAAAATTCATTTTCACTTTTGTTTCCTTTCCCTTTGGAGACATATCTTGAAAGAAGCTGCTGTGGCCGATGTCGAAGAGGTTACTGTCTATGTTCCCTCTAGGATTTTGATAGATTCTTGCCTCATGTTGAGGTTTATATTTTAATCTATTTCTAGTTTATCTTTGTGTATGGTGTAAGAGAATGGTCAAGTTTCATTCTTCTCTACTTGGCTGTCCAATTTTTCCCAGCACCATTTATTGAAGAGATTGTCTTTTTTCTACTGTATGTTTTTTCCTGCTTTGTTGAAGATTATTTGACAATAGAGTTGTGGGTCCATATCTGCATCTCTACTGTGTTCCACTGGTCTATGTGTCTGTTTTTGTGCCAGTACTATGCTGTCTTGGTGATCACAACTTTGTAATAAAGTTTGAAATCAGGGAACGTGATGCCCCTAGTTTTGGCTTTCTTTTTCAACATTTCCTTAGCAATTTGGGGTCTCTTCTAGTTCCATATGAATTTTAGGATTGTTTGCTCCAGCTCTTTGAGAAATGTTGATGGGATTTTGATTGGGATGTCATTGAAAGTATAGATTGTTCTAGGCAGTATAGACATTTTAACAATGTTTATTCTTCTGATCCATGAGCATGGGATGCTCTTCTATCTTTTTGTGTCTTCAGTTTCTTTCATGAGTTTTCTGTAGTTCTTCAACTACATGTCCTCTGCATCTTTTATGGTTCTTGGTGCTATAGTAAACGGAATCAATTCTCTATTTTTCCTTTCTATATTTTCATTGTTAGTTTATAAGAAAGCAACTGATTTCTGTACATTGATTTTGTATCCTGCCATATTACTGAATTGCTGTGTGAGTTCTAATAGTTTAGGGGTGGTTTTGGGTTTTCCATATAAAATATCCACCCCTCACTTTAAATTTGGAGGTGTCTTTGGGTCTAAAATGAGTTCCTTGTAGACAGCATATCAATGGGTCTTTTTTTTTTTTTAATCTATTCTGATACCCTGTGTCTTTTGATTGGGGCATTTAGCCCATTTACATTCAGGGTGAGTACTGAAAGATATATATTTAGTGCCATTGTAAGGCCTGTAAGTTGACTGTTACTTTATATTGTCTCTGTTCCTTTCTTGTCTGTTACTTTTAGGCTCTGTCTTTGCTTAGAGGACCCCTTTCAATATTTCCTGTACAGCTGGTTTGGTGTTTGAAAATTCTTTTAATTTTTATTTGTCCTGGAAGCTTTTAATCTCTCCTTCTCTTTTCAGTGACAGCCTAGCTGGATATAGTATTCTTGGATGCATATTTTTCTCATTTAGTGCTCTGAATAGATCATCCCAGTCCTTTCTGGCCTGCCAGGTCTCTGTGCATAAGTCTGCTGCCAATCTAATATTTCAACCATTGTATGTTACAGACCTCTTGCCCTGAACTGGTTTCAGAATTTTTTCTTTGTCACTAAGACTTGAAAGTTTTACTAGTAGAGGTTGTGTTGTAGACCTATTTTTGCTGATTTTTGAGGGGGATCTCTGTGCCTCCTGGATTTTGATGCTTGTTGTCTTTGCAAATTAGGGAAATTTTCTACTATAATTTGCTCCAAAACACCTTCTTCCCCTTTCTCTCTTTCTTCTTCTTCTGGGATCCCAATTATTCATTGTTTCATCTTATGGTATCACTTATCTCTTGAATTCTCCCCTCGTGGTCCAGTAGTTGTTTGTCTCTCTTTTGCTCACCTTCTTTATTCTCCATCATTTGGTCTTCTATATCACTAATTCTTTCTTCTGCCTCATTTATCCTAGCAGTAAGAGCCTCCATTTAAAAAAAAAAAGATTTTATTTACTTATTTGACAGAGATCACAAGTAGGCAGAGAGGCAGGCAGAGAGAGACAGGAGGAAGCAGGCTCCCTGCTGAGCAGAGAGCCCAATGTGGGGCTCAATCCCAGGACCCTGGGATCATGACCTGAGCTGAAGGCAGAGGCTTTAACCTACCCAGGTGGCCCAGAGCCTCCAGTTTTGATCACACCTTATTATTAGCTTTTTAAAATTTCAACTTGGTTAGATTTTAGTTACTTTATTTCTACAGAATAGGATTTATTTTCCCCAGAAAGGGATTCTCTAATGTCTTACATGCTTTTTTTGAGCCCAGCTAGCACCTTGATAATCGTCATTCTGAGCTCTATTTCTGAGATATTACTAAAGTCTGTTTTGATTAGGTCCTTTGCCATCAGTATTGCCTCGTTCTTTTTTTTTTTTTCTTTTGTGGTGAATTTTTCTGCTTTGTCATTTTATCCAGATAAGAATAGATGAATGAGGGAACAAAATACTAAAAGTGTGGCAAAGACCCCAGAAAAATACATGGTAACCAAATCAGAAGAGATCGAAACCAAGGGGAGAAGAAATATATATATATATGACTGGTGAATAGAACAGAGCCACCCTTGATCTTGGGTGTATTCTGGTCTCTTAGAAGAAACTATCTCAAAAAATTTTTAAGAAAGAAAAAGTTATGTATATATATAAAAATAAAGGTAAACATGATAAAGGGTTGGAATATGACTGTAAAGGTGAAAATTAAAAAAATGATTCTAAAAAAGGAATTTATAAGGTACATTTGTTGGACAAAGAAAAAAAAAGAGGAGATAATGTGATCAGGCTGGAGACTAGAATAAAGCCATGTGCTAGATTTAGGGTATATTTTGATCTTCTAGAAGAAATTGTATCCCAACATTTTAAAGAAAAAAAACCCTATATGTATACAAAAAACAAAGTTAAATGCAGTGAAGGGATAAAACATGACTATAGCAAGGAAAATTTTAAAAGGTTTATTTTTAAAAAATATTGATAATTTAAAATAGTTAAAACATTAAAAGAGGAAAGAGGAAAAGTTAAAAAATATAAAAAGAGAAAAATAAAGTTAAAACATTTAAAAGACTAAAAAAATCTGAAGACTAAAGACTAAAGGATTATGGGAAAAAAGCCATGAATTCTTTGTGTTGCTTTCCTTTAGTTCTGGAGTTCTGCAGTTCTCTTTGATCAGTGAACTTGGTCTGAGCTGGATAATCTCGCTGATCTTCTGGGGGAGGGGCCTGTTGCAGTGATTCTCAAATGTCTTTGTCTGTGGTAGAGTTGTACCACCCTTGCCGGGGGCCAGGCTAAGTAATCTGCTCAGGTTCACTCTCGGTAGCTTTTGTTTCCTGAATGCTTTCCATAGAGCTTTGGAGGACGAGAATGAGGATGGTGGCTTCCCAATCTCTGGCCCCAGAAAAGGTGAGAGCTCAGGGCCCCACTACTCAGCACACCCTCAGAGAAAAGCAGTCAATCCCTCCTGTCTCCTTGGTCTCTGGATGTACTCCATGCTCACCTGGCCCGTTACTGAGCATTTCTATCTCTGGTGCACGGCCCCATTTGGAGTCTCCAAACCCAGCAGATTCCTGCAACATGCTCCTGGTCCCCTCCTCTTAGAGGAGGAAAGAAGGGGTTCTCTCTGGATCTGCCAGTTGTGTGGTCCCTGCTCAAAGAGCAGTAATCTGATTGTGCTTCAGATCATGGTTTAAGGTAACCCCAAGCTGAGAGCACACTCCTCAGCTCTATCTCTGAGGCCAGCTTCCCCGTCCAATACGTGGCAGCTCTGCCACACTCAGGCACCCTTGGTCAATCTGAGATCCCACGGGACCTGAGACCATACTGTCCCTGCATGGGCTCCCCCCCTGCTTAGCCTCTGGAGTGACGTCCCTCAGTGGAGCAGACTTGTAAGAGTTCTGATTTTGTGCTCTGCTGCTCTACCACTTGCCAGGAGCTGGCCCCTCCCTTCACAGTCTATCTTCCAGTCACTTTGGATTCACTTCTTTGCCCGTCCTACCTTCCAGAAAGTGGTGGATTATTTGTTCCTAGAATTGCTGCTCTTCTTCTCTTCTATCTCCTGTTGAGTTTGTAGGTATTCAAAATGGTTTGAAACTGTCTCGCTGAACTCTTGGGACCTAATGATAGTTCAGTCTCCTACTCTTCTACCATCTTGTTCCCTCCCAGAACCCTAAGTTCAAAATGAGGCTTGCCATTTGAGTCACCAGTATTAAATTGACCCAGGCTTCAAGATTGAAACAGATTTTCTTTGTCACTTTTACATTGTTTTAAGCAAATATATGTGTATATGTGTATGTATATATATGTGTGTATACACACACACACACACACACACACACATATTTTAGAAGAAAAGGAGTTAAAAACAGCATAGAGGTCTGCATAAAATCATATATTTCCATGGCTTAGGAATTCACAGAATGTAAGTTAAGCACCTTTAAAAGAATGAGTGAATAATTTTTTAAGTTTTGTCATTGCCTTCTTGGCTTTGTTTAAATTTTTTTTCTTTTTCCTTGCTTTTAAAATAGTTGCTAGAAGTCTGTCCTCCTCATCTATATGGGCGAGTGGCCTTTAAGCTTTTTTGGCTTGCAAGATGGCAGTATAATATTGTGCACCTTTGTTTTGGTGCTATAGTTAGATACTCCTATTAGCAGTGTGCATTTGAACAGGTTTATAACCTCCTTTTTCTTGACTGTGAATATGGGAATAATACTGATACTTAACTTTGGGAGTTGTGAGGATCTGGTAAGATAATTCAGATGAAATCACAAACACAGAAAAAATCACAAACATAATTCTATCCCATATGCTATATTTCATGAATGTCATTTCTTTTCCTCCTCTTCTTACTTCTGCATTTTCTCCTCTTCCAAAATTGCCTTTGAGTTCTAGAACCTTTTGAAAAACTTATGAGAACTTTGAGCACAGAAGATGAGCAGATGACTCTATATTTTGAATTGGACCCAAATCATTCAAATTGTTCAAATATTTGATTCATAATGTAGGTGATATATATAAGTGGTAGATAATTTTAATACTTGATATATTTCAAGTCTTTTATTTTGGTTAAAAGATAAAATAAAG
This sequence comes from Mustela nigripes, assembly GCF_022355385.1. NCBI lineage: Eukaryota > Metazoa > Chordata > Mammalia > Carnivora > Mustelidae > Mustela > Mustela nigripes. Next base: position 72,161,899 of record NC_081561.1, on the reverse strand, counting down.
ACTGTATTTGCTTAGATGTATTTCATCTTGTTTATCTCTAATTTTGTTTATTTATTTGACAAAGAGAGAGATCACAAGTAGGCAGAGAGTTAGGCAGAGAGAGGTGGGGAAAGCAGGCTCCCTGCTGAGCAGAGAGCCCGATGCGGGGCTCGATCCCAGACCCTGAGATCATGACCTGAGCAGAAGGCAGTGGCTTAATCCACTGAGTCACCCAGGGGCCCCTATCTTTAATTTTGTTTTATGATTTATATTTTTAAATTGTTTACTAAACTTTTTATTTTGGAGTAACTTTAATTTATAAAAAAGTTGCAACAATAGTACAGAGAATTCTTATATCTTTGTTATCTGTGTTACCCTGTTGTTACTATTTTCCATAACTGTGGTACATTTGTCACAACTAAGAAACCAACAATGATACAGTTTTTATTCAGATTTAAGTTTTTTCTCACTAATGTTTTTTGCTATTCTAGGATTCTGTCTTAGAATAGAAATTGCATTTATTCAACATGTCTCTCTATAGTCTATTGTGGGTTGTGACCTTGCTACTTAATTTTCATGACCTTAATAATTTTGAAGAATATTGGTCATTTTGTTGAATGTCTCTCAATAATATTTTCTCATAATTAGACAGGGGTTATGAGTTTTAGGGAAGATTACCAGAGTTGAAGTGCCATTCTCATACCCCATATCCATATCCCATACCCTATATAAGAGGTATGTGCTATCAACAAGGCTTATCACTATAGATATTGAAATTGATCACCTGGTAGAAGTACTGTTTTTCGGGTTTCTCCATGATAAAATTACTATCCTTCCCTTTTCACATTCTATGCTTTGGAAACAAATAATTAAACCAGCCTACTTTCAAGGGACAGAGGATGTAATACTATTTTAAGATTATTCATTTGTTAAGCAGCAGAACCAAAGGCATAATGTAATGCTTTGACTTTCTTAGGAAAAAAGGTCTTAATAAAATTGAATAAAACTGTGGATTTCTTGACCTTTATTGAGTCACTGTCCCATGATGGAGTATGACATTCAGAGTAGGAATAAGCTGTCATTATTTTCCTGTCCATCAGTTTGGATGAATGGGAGCAAAGCTGATAAAGGCCAGTTTTATGCTGACATGACAAAGTGAGTTAATCCACATCCTCATGAAGACATTGAACAAGATCTTAAAATAGTGATTCAATATGTCATACTATCATGTTTGCCATATCCAGACTTGTAGCCATTTTATGTTCAGTTTACACAAACCTTGGAAGAAATAACAATGATTTGACCAATGAATACAACCCTTGACTTGGACCATAACTAATTTCTCTCCCTCTATTAATTATTGAGCATTTATTATGTGCTTGAAGCTTTTCAGGCATTTTTAATACTTGAGACTGCTGATAAAATAATTTTATAAAATAGGTGTTTAAAGCCTTATGTTATAAGGAAATTGAGACTTACAGAGATAAATAACTTGATCATACCAGTAGTAAGTGTTGGCTCTAGAAGTTAATATAAGTTTCTTCATTCCAAAGTGCATGATTGTTCCACTCTATGTGAATTAGATATATATGAAATATAATTTAAAATTTCTGTCATAAAAGCAAAAAGTCTGAGAGTATATTTTTTGATAGTTAATTTAATAATATCATTAAGATTTTTGCTATTATAATTTTTTTTAAAGATTTTACTTATTTGACAGACAGAGATCACAAGTAGGCAGAGAGGCAGGCAGAGAGAGAGGAGAAAGCAGACTCCCCACTGAGCAGAGAGCAGGATGTAGGGCTCGGTCCAAGGACCCTGGGATCATGACCCGAGCTGAAGGCAGAGGCTTTAACCCACTGAGCCACCCAGGTGCCCCTTTGCTACTATAATTTAAGAGTAATTGTATTTCATTTGGGTATAGCAATATAAAAGTAATTTGGTGGTCATGCTATACCCAGATTCAAGTAAATTTTGAATATTATTGCATTGCCAACATTCTCCAGGTGGATAAAAATTCATTACATTAAAAAGCATTCAGCTGAAGGTGCTGCTGGGAGCAATTTTATTTCATTTTCCTTGGAGTGCACACTTGCTGCTAATTTTGTTTTTGTACTGAAGTCAGCATCAGAAATGTTTAACATTCAAAGTACAGGGGAAAATAAAATCAAAGATCTGTCTTGACTGGTGTTTGAAAGAAGTTAATTTTTAGGCATCCTGTTCCTAGTTCACAAAGATACTTAAAAACATTAAAAATCATTGAGAATGGAAAAATGCACAAACTGCTATAAAATTTAACAAAATTATTTTTCCTAGTAGCTGAACAAACAGCTGAATTATGCCCAAATATGCAGGTGAAAAGTCCATTCACTGTACCCATTTGGATAAACCTCACTAGTAGAACATGAATCAGAATAATTGGTTACTTTTCTATTTCTGGTTTTCTTTTAGAAATGGTTTTATGTAACCTGACATTATTCAGATTATTTATGGGCCACAATAAGGATTGCTATTTAGAAGATAAATGATTTGAGGTACAAAGAAAAAGTGATTATTTCATATACCTGATGAAAAGTTTTGACAGAAGTAAAACAAATAAAAATAACTGAGGAGGCATGGAAGTGACATCTGTGGAAATATTTAAAAGCACAATAGCTTTTCATTGGTTTTGTATGGTCCAGATTTTCGATGTCTTTTCCTAAATCCATCCATCTGGCACAAGACAAAAGTTTAAAGTTGGTGACTTTTTTCAGGAGGCCACCTGGATGGCTCAGTCAGTTAAGCATCTGCCTTCAGCTCAGGCCATGATCCTGGGACCCTGGGATCTAGCTGTGCCAGGCTCCCCCCTTAGTGAGGAGTCTGCTTCTCCCTCTTCCTCTGTGATCCCCCACCCCCACGTATGTGCCCTCCTTCTCAAATAATAAATAAATAAATAAACAAATAAATATTTAAAAAAAGCAGATGACTTTTTAAAAATTCTTCCTTACCACCTTTGTTACAGTTTTTTATTTTACCTCAATCACTTTCTATTATTACCTAGGTCCTTCTTACAAAAATATAATCTTTAAAACCTTGGTGTGAGATGGAGTCCATATTTTTAAAAAGAACCCTTAGCAGGAACCAGTGGCATCAGGATAGAAAACACTTTGGGTAATTAGACTATACAATCATTCAAAATCTACTCATTTCTAATGTCTTTCTCTGACTGATTTTTTAGTTTTTATTTAAATTCCAGTTAGTTAATGATATATAGTATAATAGTTTCAGGTGTACAATATAGTGATTCAACACATCCATGCAACACCTGGTGTTCATCACAACAGGTGCGCTCCTTAATCCCCATTACCTACTTAACCTATCTTTCCAAAGCAATCTAAACATTTAGTGCAATCCCTGTCAAAATATCAAAAGCATTTTTCACAGAACCAGAACAAATAATCCTAAAATTTGTATGGAACCACGAAAGACTTGAATAGCCAAAGCAACTTTGAAAAAGAAAAGCAAAGCTAGAGACATCACATATCCAGACTTCAAGTTATGATTGGTATTTTATTTATTTTTTAATGATACATATTTTTAAAGATTTTATTTATTGGAGAGAGAGCATGCATGCACATGAGCATGGGGGAGGGGAAGGGACACAGAGAGAGGAAGAAGCATGCTCTGTACTGAGCAGGGAGCCCCATGTGATGCAGGGCTGGATCCCAGGATCCTTGGATCATTACCTGAGCCAAAGACAGGCATTTAATGGACTGAGCCATCCAGGCTCCCCTATGATTGATATTTTAAAAAATAGCTACAAGAAACAAGGACAGCTTATTCATTCAGTAATATTTATTATATACTTACTATGAGCCAGGCACTGGCTCACAGTGCTCAAAATTGGGCTACTCTGGTAGAGTGGCCACGCTCATGAAGCTTATATTCTAGAAGGATGATGCAGTAATAAGAAAACACATTTACACACACATCATCATACACAGAAGTGAATATTCGTGAAGTGGTAAGTGGTAGGAGAATAAATTGTGCTTGTATAAAGTGAGGGTTTGGCAGGAGGTTGATGGCAATGATGACAACAAAATTTTTTCCCCCTTATTTCTTAGAGCAGTTTTAGGTTCACAGCAAGATCGAATGGAAAGTACAGAGTTCCTGTATAAGGACTGGCCGCACATGAACACAGCCTCTCCAATCCTATCAACATCCCATACCAGAGGGGAACATTTGTTACAATTGTTCAAGCTACACTGAGACATCATCACCTAAATTCTGAGTTTACATTATGGCTCACACTTTATATTGTACAGGCTGTGGGCCACCATTTTGGTATCATATAGAATAGTTTCACTGCCCTGAAAATACTGTTCTACATGTTTGTCCTTCTCCCCTCCCTAACTCCTTGCAATCTTTTGATCCTTTTACTGTCTTCATAGTTTTGTTTTTTCCAGAATGTCATATATTTGAAATCACACAGTAGGTAGCCTTTTCAGCATGGCTTTTTTTTTTTTTTTCAGTTAGCAATTTGCATTTAAAATTCCTCCAGGTCTCTTCATGGCTTGATAGGTCATTTATTTTTAGGGCTGAGTAATATTACATTATCTAGGTGCGCTACAATTTATTTGTCCATTTACTACTGAAGGACATCTTTGTTGTTTTTAAGTTTTGTCAATTATGAATAAAGCTGCTATAAATATCTTTGTGCAGGTTTTGTGTGAACATAAAATTTCAGTTTATTTGGGTTAGTATCAAAGAGTGTGATTGCCATTGTATGGTAAAAGTATGTTTCATTTTATTTTTTTTAAGATTTTATTTGTTTATTTCAGAGAGAGCAAGCGAGAGAGATCATAAATGAGAGATGGGAGAGGGAGAAACAGATTCTCCTGCTGATCAGGGAGCCCAGTGCAGGGTGCAACCCTGGGGTCATGACCTGAGCTAAACGGCAGACACTTAACCGACTGAGCTGCCCAGGAACCCTGTACATTTCGTTTTGTAAGAGACTGACAAACTGTCTCCAAAAGTGGCTGTATTATTTTACATTCCCACCAAAAGTGACTGAGACTTCCTGTTGCTCTCCATTCTCACCAGCATTTGCTATTGTCAGTGTTTTGGCTTATCACCATTCTTTTTTTTTTTTTTTTTTTTTTTTTTAATATCACCATTCTGATAGGGGTGTAGTGGCATCTCATTTTTTTAATTTTCAATTTTCTAATGACATACTATGTTGAAGATATTTTCATATGCTTATTTCTATCTTAATATCTTCTTTAGCAAGGTGTCTTTTGCTTGTTTTAATTGGGTTGTTCGTTTTCTTATTGTTGGGTTTAAGAGTTCTTTGCATATTTGGATAATATTCCTTTATTAGCTACGTCTTTTGTGAATATTTTCTCTCAGTCTGTGGCTTGTGTTCTCATTCTCCTGACAGCATAAACTTTTACATATGGTAATATTAGAAAGATGAAATAAAAATTGCTTCATCTTAGGGATATTCTTAACAGATTGAGGAAATAAACACTGTACATAGACTAATCCATGATATGCTCCATTTTTTAAAAAAAATCTCAGTTAGTTTTCTAGTATCTTAAAGATACTGCCCTTTATATGCTAGGCAATATACAAGCACATTATACATGCTATTTCATTTAACTCTCACAACAATCCTATAATGTATATAAGATTACCCCCCATTTTTGTTCTATAGCTAAGGTAATTGAAACACAAACAGGTTAGACAGCTCATTTGGGATCACATAATCAGTAAGTTGCAAAGACAAAATCAGGATGCCAAGACTGTCTTACTCCATCGCACCTGATTGTTTTTTTCATTTCTGCTACATTGCAGTGTGTCAGCACCTATCTTTTTTCTTGTCCCAACCTCTCCAAGATTTGTAGTCTGACCATGATGGCTTCATTCAGAAGGATCAGGCTCACTTCAGTTCCTAAACCAATATTGAAATAGGTAGGACCAAAATACAAACAATAATACTCTTTGAATAAATAAATAATTTGGAAAAGTCAAAGTATAGGACAAGTATGTATATTACTTTGGAATTGGACATCTCTGGCATATATGTCTTTTCATTGAGGTATAGTTCATTTTGAAAACTTTTCGTTGAGATATAGTTCATTTTGAAAAGAAATTACAAGGATAGAAAAACAAGTTAAGTGTTCAGGAAAGTCCAATATGTCAAGCATTCCATGGAAAAAAGACCTGTTTTCTATAGTAAGTCAGACATCTGAGTAAAAATTGGAGGAGGAACCTCTCTGGATTAAAACAGATTTGATGAAAATGACAACCAAATGTAATGATTCAAACAAATCAACTTTGAAGAGATGTTATCAAGGAATGATTGCTGTTTTTGTTTGTTGTGAGAATGATAGTATGATCATAGATTTCTATATATATTATTATTAGAATATATTACATATATTTATATATATATTAGACTTGAATACTAAATTATGTAAAATAAAAATGATACAATGTCTGGGAATATGTGGAAAACAAAAATGAAACAATGTAGAAAATTTGTGATAATTATTGAATCTGGTTGATGGGTATATAGGATTCATTGAGTCATTCTCTTTTAATTTGTTTATGAGGCAATATTTTCATAATAAAAATTAGAGCCCAAACCTAAAATGAAAATGTGCCATTGTATGTATTTCTTGAATGTGTAGAGCAAAAACATATTTAAGGAATCAGGTATATTTTAGGAACTCCTGGTTCATCAGCCTTGTTATTTCTCCACTCATTTCTTTGATGTTCTGCCTACTACCTTTAAGCTGAGCCTGCTGTTGTTTTATCACATAAAGACTCTGAGGAACATATTGTTTGGGGATCAGCTCTGGAAAATTTAAAGTCTGATATACCTGTCACTAAACAAACAAATGATTTCTGCTAAGGTATTCAGTAAAGTTGATGGAAAAAAATCACAGAAAAGGGATGAGATGATAGAAAAAGCAAATTGGAGAATGATCCTAAACAATTAGATAAGTTAGAAATGGAAGCACATATACACTTACTTACTTACTATTAGGTATTTTAACCATATATGTGTACATGCATACACACACAGAAACACACAATTTTACTTTTCCCTCTCTAAGCTTTTTTTTTTTTTCTCTAAGCAATCAACGTGGAGTGCACATTGTAAGAGTAAAGGTATATTACTATATAATAAATATTTACATGTATTCAGATGAATTTTTCCCATGCAGAATGCATAACTGGCTTCAAGGTGCTCTTTTGATTCTACATTCTTTCCATTTATACTTAAAGTAGCACTCTGAGTTCTGCAAATTTAATAGAAATCAAAGTCTATTTCTAGAAGCAGTGACAACTGGGTTGGCATTTATTCTATTTGCCAATTTTTTCTAGAAGACTTTTGTTTTTAGAACAGCAATCAGAGTTTTATTGCCTTCATTAATTCATTCAACAAATATTTTTCCCTTTACGTTTATATACCCTTTATGGGTATATACCCTTTTCAAGCATGGGGCAGAGAGAATTCTTGATATCATAGAACTTAGCACCTAGTAGGAAATATAGATAAATCATTTCATCTGCTAAAGAGTATTAAGAAAGGTGAAATACAGAGTTCAATCAGAATATCACAGGACTGTAACCGGTAGAACTGGTGGCCATAGAAAGACTCCTGGGGAGGTAGAGTTAAAACCAAGGTAGCAGGAGTAGAAGTGAACCAATATAATGCTGGAGGGATGCTGGATGATGGGGCAGATGGGCCTGAGAGTAGGTAGAGATAAGTATTTCAGGGTTCTGGAGGCAAGGGAGACCATGATGAGTATGAGGAGCAGTATGAGTATGAGTATGAGGTAATGGAGAGGTGGTAGATAGCCCTGATCCTCTTGTGGTTTGTAGTGCTCATTAAGATTTTGTTTCACTTTATCCTAAGAAAATGGAAAGTTAAATTTAATGGGGGTGAAAACACGACATAATAAAAAAAATCAGTCGTAGAGTGAGAAATGGATGAAATTGGGCATGATTAAGAGAAAGAGGATCAGTCATGATGATATTGTAGAAATATGGGTGAGAGATGTTTAGCTTTGATGAGGATGGTAATGATGGTGATGGAGAGAAATGGAGGGTCAAGAGAAAGAGAAGGCAGCACTGACAAGATTCAACAATAGTTTAAATATCCATTGCACTCAGGGTATCTCTTTTTGGCCATGGTCAATTCAAGAATTGAAGGCATTATTGGGTATTAGAGAAGAAAGATATTTCTTAGGAAATAGTTATCTGAACACCATAGGGCAGGTAGGCAAAACATTCAACAGCTCTTGTCACAAGCACTGTATGTATGTAGAACAGCTCTAAATGAGCTGAACAACCTCATAGGCATTATTGAATTAACACAAGAACACCATTCTGAATGAAATGAAGTGCAATAATATTTCTAAAAACTGCATTTTCTCCTGACTTTTGAGAGGAGATGCTAACCTCTGGTCCATCCTGATATTACAGGAATTAAGTCCTACTGGCTAGGTAAATCCTCAGCTGCATCCTGAGTCCCAGTCTGCTAGAGTGTATAGAAGGCATGCACTTGGTTGTAGATTTTGGAAGATATCTTGACTTAGAAAAGTGTCAACCTCCACAGAAATATTGAAGAGTTTCTGAACAGCAGCATCGTTCCTGTTATGATGGATAAATCAAACTTTTGGCACTCTTTTGCCACTTTTTGCCAAAAATTTGATTTGGACATTGGCCTTCTTATTGACGGCACCTGTCTACTGGAGTGATTGGACAACTTCCCTCTGGGTAGTGTTGTACTCATCTCTGCAGAAAATGCTTGCAGACAAGTGGATATGAAAAATGATATTCTCATGAAAATAAGCTCTAGCACAAATGGGCAGAGATGAAAATCTCATTAAAAAGTTGCTGAAAATCAAGCTATGGGCCAAAATGACTTAGTCATGGCACTAAAATAAATGGAAAAATCTTTGCTTTTCTTCCATTCTTTTGGGCATCTGTGTTCTTATAGCTATAAGCTATGGTCTCTTGGCTTAGTGATTTAAGGAGCAGTGACAGAAACGGGGAGATTGCCTCTGAGGAATAAAAATGTTTTTGAGATTTTGAGTATAAGACACTAAAAATATTATGGTCTAAATGAAATTTTTGCAAAGCAGGTAAAATCTAGAAATGATTTACAACATTATTCTATAGTATAGAATCTGATATTTTATTGACCATTGATTCAAACATTTAATTTTACAGACTTCCTTCACTTAGCTGTGCTTACTTTCTCACAAGGTCAACAAACATGTAAAACATCCCACAGTTTATTTTCTGCAGTTATGTGGTTCAGTGAGGTGAAGGCAGACAGGTGAGTTCTTTATTTCAGCCAATTCAAACATGTTGCTATTCTTATATTTTTTGGGGGTGACTACACTGAAGGTTTTTGTATTACTCTACTTGAGCAATTCTCATACAAAAAGTTAATGATGGGTGGACCATAGCTACAGTTGTTTTACATAGCAATGGACTGAGAGACTTAGGAAGTAGTTTTTATAGATGTCAGAATAAAGCTGACCTAGAATAGTACCCTTCTGTTGACTTTCCAGCCCCACAGACATGTTTATAGTGTTTACAGTGTCCCTTAATCACCATATTATAACACCTACTTTAAATGGTTGGTACTGGGAGCCCGGTGGCTCAGTGGGTTAAGCCTCTGCCTTCAGCTCAGGTCATGATTTCAGGGTCCTGCGATTGAGTCCTGCATTGGGTTCTCTGCTCAGAGGGGAGCCTGCTCCCCCCTTTTTCTCTGCCTGCTGGTCTGCCTACTTGTAATCTCTCTCTCTCTGTCAAATAAATAAAAAAAAATCTTTAAAAATATTGTTCGTATATTATTTTCACTAAGAAGATGTTACACACGAAATACCAACACATTAACAATGATTAATTTGTCTGATTACCTGTTGTCATTCATTACAAGCCTTAGGGTAGGTCATGAGAAAAAAAAATTAGTTTGGATTTGGCAGAGAAGAATATAAATATTAGAAACTATAGTTGCCATGATCTCTTGATGGGGGGGTGTGGTATGGGAGGCGTTGAACTGGACAGTGAGAGAGGAGCGTGCCAACACTTGAGGAATGGAATTCTAACAAAATGTGGGTTGGGCAAAAATGGACTGAAGCAGGGGGTGTTATTGTAGCATAGTTGTTGAAGAGCACTGTGTTTGAAATCCAGCGTATCTGGGAAGCATCCCAGCTTTGTCACTTAGTAAATGTGTGGCCTTGGGAAAGTTACTTAACCTTTCTAAGCCTTTATCTCCTCATCTATACAATAATCATAATAATGGTACCTTTATCAAAGCATTGTCAAAAGGCATAAAATGCTATTGTTTTTAAACTGTTGGTATGATTATTTAGAAATTTGGGCTGTTTCTATTTAATAGCAGGGAGTGGCAAAAAACACAGACTATCAAAGAGGTCTTTCTCAATGTGAAGAATCCATTTATGAGATGAATTAACAAGGGGAAAATGAGATACATTCCAATTACACGGGGCAGAATCTCAGACTTTTAATGGGTATTAAAGGCAGGATATAGATAATTGGGGACATATTTGTTTCATAAGCATCCTTTATTTTTTGAATCTCCAGGAAACACTGCAAGAACTAGTACACTGATAGCACTTGCCATTGTTCTCAGCTGTCCTAGGGAACTAATGCCCATCATTCAGTTTTATGTGTAGGTGAAATCCAGTTCTGGTTGGGGTAACAGAAATTAAAAAGAAAAATTTGAGGGGGTAACAGAAATTAAAAAGAAAAATTTGAGTCAGAAGAGTTGATTTTTAATCCTTGTTTTTAGCCACTTTGATAGATTTATTGTCTTGGAAAAATCACCTCAGTTTTTTAAATCTATAAAACAGGAATTGTAATACCTAGCTTTTACCATTGTTATGAGAGTAGAATGACATAAGAAATGGAACTAGCCTTTATAAGCTAAGGGGAAATAGTGAAATTTAGCTTTTAAAAATAATTTTGTAGGTAACCTGACTACATGGAGGAAAGTCACAGTAACCTATAAAGTATTGTAATTATGCCAGCCCTTGGTAAAATTGGGATGAGTCATATCTTACCTTTCCAAATGTTACTCCTTCTAAGAGACCTGGCCACCCCAAAGACCCATTTTGCTGATGTTTTCCCTTATGTATTAATTCAGGTCAGTTCAGTTGCAAGTAATAGCCCAATTCAAATTGGTTTAAGCCGTTGAGTTACTCATATAACTACAATGCCAAAGACAGGTGAAGATTGATCCAGTGGTTTATCAGATGCTGCCTAGGACTTAATTTCTTTCCATTTCTCTGTTCTGCATTCTAATTCTGCAGAAGTGTTACTTCTATTTTTAGGACCTCCAAATGGATACCAGCAGCTCCCGGGACTGTATGTGTTTTTGTTCATGCCTAGCATGAAAATAAGTCTGTGTCCCAGTATTCTACTATAAATATTGAGACTTTCAGGTTTTGTCATTTGCCCATCTTTGGGCCATTCCTTATCGTCAAAGGAAAAAAAAATGCACAAAATTATGTGTCTTCAGTCATATTCTTCATTCTTAGACTGAGAGGTGGAGTCAGTTTCATCAGAACCACATGAATCTGTAAATTTAAATCGAGGACTATTCAAATAAACAAAAGATGGCAACCTCAAAATGACCACCACCCCAAGCTAATTAAAACCAGAGGGAATGGCCTTCTCAAGATAAAATTTCTGGGATTAATTGTAGGTGTAGTAGAGGAGATGTTGGAGACAGGTAAGATGAGGCTTTACTAATGTTATAATACCACACAAGAGGATAACAAGTATTTGTGAGATATGTTTAGTTATTTGTAGAGACCTCTGGCCTGACTGTTAATTTTAGGTTTGAATTCTGGCTCCGCTGCTTACTGTCTACGTAACCTTGGATAAATTGCTTATCCTCTGTAAGTTTCAATTTTCTGATCTGTAAAGTAGGGTTAGTAGTAATAATATATACAAGGCTGTGTTGAAGACTAAATGAGATAATGTACATAAAATATTTAGTATAGTGCATGGTACACTTAGATGTTAAGGAGTTAATAAATGTTAAATTTTACTAGAATTATTTCCAGGCACTTTTACAGACATTCTTTAATATGCTCTAAGCCTAGATAATTAAAGTGACCATTTATGAAAACAGTGAGCAGTTTTCATCACAGTGTTCAGAGAGTGATCCTTCTCTCTTTTTGCATCCTTAATTTTCTCCCAAAGACAGAATCATGATCATTTGGGAGTAAGGGTCTTATGCTATTTACCATTTTTTGAGAACTACTGAAATCTGTCATATTTTGTGTGACCACATAATTTGTCATTCACACCAGGACATCTTTGAAAGTGATAGAAGGTACTTAAAACAACTAACATGTAATAATTGATCCATCTAGAAGAGGTGTACTTTGGAATATCTCCAGTTAAGCTGTTTTCAGTTTAATCATATTGAATATTTGCACATAAGACAGAAAGCTTTAGAGCCAGATTGCCTAGGGGCCTAACACAAAGGCAAAGCAGTTCTGTTTTTTGATTTTTGTTTTTTAAATTTTTTTTTTAACTAAATAAGCTCCACACCCAACATGGGGCTTGAGCTCATGACCCTGACATCAGGAGTTGCGTGTTCTACCTACTGAGCCAGCCCAGTGCCCCAAAGGCAAAGAACTCTAAAAAGAAAAAAATATTTCCCCTCTCCTTTGCTTCTACACTGTAAGTGAAAACCATATCAGTATTAAGTATTTTGATTTATTTTGTTCTATGTAAAATATTGTTATAGTGATTCATATATCTACACAAATATTATAGCAGATGTATTTTTTCTTAATTTGAATTCATCTGTAAAAAGAAATTGAACTGGAGCCAAGAATACTGACTGGAGTAATGACAGTCTTTCTAATAAATAGTGCTGGGTAATTGGATATTCACATGTAAAATAATGAAAATGGACCCATATCTTCTACAACACACAAAAATTCAGCATGGATTAAAGACTTACATGTCTTTAAAGGCCTGAAACCATGAAACACCTAGAAGAAAGCACAAGAATAAAGCTCCTTGATATGGGTCTTAGTAATGATTTTTTGAATATGACACCTAAAGCACAGGCAGTAAATTAAACAAATGGAGATACATCAAACCAAAAAGATGGTCTCATCAAAAGAAATCATAAATAATGTGAAAAGAGAATCTATGGAATGGGAAAAAATAATTCTAAATCATGTATCTGATAGGGGTTAATATTTAAGATATATGGAAAACTTATACAACTCAATAGCAAAAAACCCAAATAACTCAAATGGGCAAAGGACCTGAATAGAAATTTCTCCAAAGAAGATATACAATAGGTACAGGAAAATTGATGTTAAACATCACTAATCATTACAAAAATGCAAAATAAAACTACAATGAGGTATCACCTCATGCCTGTTAAATGGCCATCATCAAAAAGACAAGTGATAACAAATACTGGTACGAATACGGAGAAAAGAGAACACTTGTGCACTCTTGGTAGGACTGTAAGTTGGTGCAGCCACTATGGAAAACAGTATGGAGGATCCTTAAGAAGTTAGAAATAGAGGGGCACCTGGGTGGCTCAGTGGGTTAAAGCCTCTGCCTTCGGCTCGGGTCATGATCTTAGGGTCCTGGGATCGAGCCCCACATGGTGCTCTCTGCTCAGCAGGGAGCCTGCTTCCCTTCCTCTCTGCCTACTTGTGATCTCTCTCTCTCTCTGTCAAATAAATAAATAAAATCTTAAAAAAAAAAGAAGTTAGAAATAGAAACACCATATGATCTAGCAATTCTCCTTCTGGAAATATATCTGAGGGAAACAAAAAACACTAGCTTTAAAAGATATTGGCACCCCCATGTTCATTGCAGGATCATTTACAACAGCCAAGATATGGAAATAATCTAAGTGTCCATGAGTGGAAGAATGGATATAGAAGTTGTGGTATTTATATATAATGGAATATTATTCAGCCATAAAAAATAAAGTCTTACCATTTGTGACAACATGTATGGACCTTGAAGGCATTATTCTAAGTAAAATAAATCAGAGAAAGACAAATACTATATGATCTCACTTATATGTGGAGTTTTATAAACAAAACATTCCCCCACCCCAAACCCTTCCCATACCTCACCAAACTCATAGAAAAAGAGATCAGATTTGTGGTTACCAGAGGGGAAGTGTGGGGGAAGAAAAGATTAGAGAAAGGTGGTCAAAAGTTACAAACTACCAGTTAAAAGATTAATAAGTACTATGGCTGTAATGTGATAAGTGTAGCTAACACTGCTCTATGATACATAGGAAGGTCAAGAGAATGAGTCCTAAGAGTCATCATAAGAAGAAAAACTTTTCTCCCTTTATTTTTATTTTATCTACATGAGAAGATGGGTGTTAACTGAACATGTTGTGGTAATTGTTTCATAATATATGTAAACCATACCATCATACTGTATGTCTTAAACTCCTACAATTATTTCAGTTGTTTCTCAATAAAACTGGGGGAAAATGTTAAAAAGAAATTGAAATATCTGAAACCCATTTTTATGGCTATATTTAAATATATCTACACTTCCAAAATAATAGAGTTGACTTTCATTCTGTTGACCAACTGACATGTTAGTCTGAACTTGGAGTCAGTGACATGCATTAATATCACATTTCTAATTTTGAACCATTAGACTTATTTTTGTTCTCATGTCTTTATTTCCTGTGAGTTAAATAGAATTTATAACATTGACAGCCAGGGACCCTATAAACATCTTTTTGATTATTGATTTTGATTATTGATCTCATAGAGTTAAGATGATAATATAATTAACATTCATACTCTGAATACTTGTATTACATTAGGTGGGAAACTTAAGTGGGAAACTAAAGTGGGAAACTAAAAATACCAACATTAGTATAATTTGCTAATTAATTTAGAATTTGTGTTGTTCCACAGATAATTTAAGAAATAGTACAGGAATATCTACATTTAAAAAGATGACTGATTTAACATAAGCAAAAGGAAAATAAGACTAGGAAGAAAAGCTGACCTCTAGAATGATGTTAGAACATAAAACTTAGGTCATGAATTTATATCTGCTTCTGGGAGGGGGTATATAAATATGTCTTTAAGATTTACAAGCCAAAAAATAAAAGAGGAAAATGTTATCAAGTCCAATAGTTAGGAATGCCATCAGGTAAAAACAAAACCAGTGGTCACAAAAAACACAATTTTTCTTATATAGAGAGTAGAGAAAAATTTCTTCCCTGAAATATGTATGTACTATGACTTCCTTTACATTTCTACAAGATTATTTATGTTTTCATCTAATAAACCAGATAACATTATTTTCCCTTCCTTTAATGAGTCAACACTAAAAATGAGCAATTTCCCTATGTTTAATCTATTCATTCAAGTAGCTTGCTTGTTCTTGTAATGGTTTGATGTTTTAAATATATTTTTCCTCTATTTTATACAAAAATATGTATGCAGATTGCAATGTGAAGTAAATATTTATGAATTTTCATCAGATTGTTTAATATAAATGCACACGTGAAAGTACATTTTTAAAATGCAGGCTTTAGTTCTTCCCTACATAAGTATCTTTTTTTTTTCTTTAACTTATAGGCCATTCTAGCCTTCTTTCCTATGTTAGAAATTATTTTTCTTATGTCAAGAGACTGAGACTGAAGAATAAGAAAACTGGTTCAGGGAATGATGTTCCACAATACACGATATTCTGAAAGGATTAAAAGAGGAAGTCCTCCATCTGTGAACATCAGGGTTACCTTTGCCAAGGCAAACCTACTTCTGTGAATATGAATATGGCATAAAGTGTACTTTTAATATGCATGCTAAAATCAAGACTTAGCAGCTTCAAAAATATGTAGCACAAGTTGAATTGGAGAGTGGGCATTCATCTGGCAAATTAAAAATGAAAATACGATTCATGGTGTTATGCTTTTGGAGCCCTGATTATTGCCATAGATCAAAGTGCATTCTTCTTGTAAAAGGACACGACCTCTAATTGGTGTGAGAGGGATCTTGGCAATTGGGGGTTCATTCCCTCCTACCATGTCCTTGGAATGTACATGTCCTTGGAATCCACTTGCTTTCCCTACTCCCAGAGGCTTTCCCAAGGGCATTCACTTGAAATACTGGTGTGTTGAATCCATCTGCACAATATGCATGACAGAAACTATGACAATAATCAGGGCTCCAACAATATAACACCATGAATTAAACTATAATAAGCTTGCTGTAGAGATAAATGACATGTGTCCTGAGGAGAGGGTATTCCAAAAAAGAGGATTCAGAAGGAATGAGGTTAGGTTTGGCTTCATGTAATAGGAAACTCAAAATAACACAGGCTCAAATAAATAAAAGTTAATTTTGCTCTCACATAAAAGAAGTCTGGAGGTAGCCTGGACCAAGAGTTGTACTGAGATGTTGTGGTCCTTAGGGACAGCTAGGGAGCTAGGTTAGGGAGCTAGGTTAGGGAGCTAGGCCCCATTGTTGACTAGCTGTGTGACTCTGGGAAGTTACTTCTTTTTGCAAGGCTCAGTTTTCTCATATGGGTTGCCTGCAACATGGAGATGTTGTTAAAATTAAACAAGATACCAGGTACAAGATACAAGATATACACCAGGGTAGGTGTAGCATGTATTTAACTTTCAGAGCTATAGATAAAAGTAAGAAAGTAAGTAGGCTCAAGATTAGAAAAAAAAAAACATAAAAAAAGCAAAGGTGAAACTACAGTGACAGAAAAAGTTGAGCAGTAGTTGCTACGAAATAGGAATGGTGTGGGATTTGACTATAGAGGCATGTGGGCATTTTTTGGCATGATGGAACTGTTACATATCTTGATTTGGGTGGTGATTATGTAATTATATATTCATCAAAACTCACAGAACTATACCCTTAAAAAGGTGAATTTGTTCTATGTAAATTATAGTTTATTTTAAAAAGTGGGAAAAACATAAAGTAGAGCCATAAAATGAAAAGCTTGATTCTTTTGATTTGTAGGCATACATTGTTTATTGTACATACATTGTATATTGTATACATATACACGTTGGGCACAGAGGTGTACAGTGAATACTTATATGTTTTATTTCTTGATCTGGAGATGAATAGGATTCACCTGGGAAAGAGAATCCTAAATTTTTAGATCTGAAAGAAAGCTTATAAGTTGTATAGACTAACCTCATTAAAAACTAAGAAACTTGAAGCATGTCAAGATGATATGACTGGTAAGGAAAGGGCACAAAGCTAATCCTTGGCTGGTAGAGCAGCAATTGAAATATTACCTAATCTACAGTCCTGTGTATTCTGCAACATCAAAATTTCCTTTCTTTAAAGATTTTTTATTTTTATTTTTGTCATAATTTTATTTAATTAAAAAAGTTGCTTTTTCTAAAATAGAAAAATGTTAATACCAGTATCTTAATTATTGGATACAGATATTAAAATATCTAGCACTATTCTTTTTTTTTAAATTTTTTATTTTTTACAAACATATATTTTTATCTCCAGGGGTACAGGTCTGTGAATCACCAGGTTTACACCCTTCACAGCACTCACCAAAGCACATACCCTCACTATTCTAAACTATAAGCCAAATGGAAATTATAGAGAAATTTGAAGCTGATGTTGAAACTTCTATAGTCACACCAGAGTAGCTATGTAATTTTAACTGTATGTGGTTGCATGGCAACATTTTCTTAAATAAGCTTTAGCTTGGGTATAAAAATTCTGGACCAGATGTCAAAGGACTAGGATTGAAAGAGGACTTCGGTTACCTCCATTTTGACCTGAAACTTTCTAGTTGGATTTTTCTTTCCAGCTTGTCCCTGTGCTCAGGAGTAAGATGTTTAGGGCAAAATCCCCTGATGGGAACCAAAACTACTCCTCTCAAGCAACAAGGACTGCCCTGGGTCAGCAAAACCCCATCCCTGATTGACTCCCAAACAGTGATCTCTTTACCCTTCCTTGCAATCTGCACACATCCACCTGCCTTTGGCACACATTTTCCTTATATAAACCTGGAAGTGGTCTTGGCATTTTGGAGACAGTTTTTGAGATATTAGTCTGCTATCTTCCTGGTGTTGGCCTAACTGAAATAAATTCCTTTTTTTTTCACCACCCCTTGTTTTCCTTTTTTTGAATTTTATCAACAGCAAGTGGCCAAACTTGGTCTTTGCCACCCCTGGAGCCATGGGTGCTCTCGCACCCCTGTGCACTGGCACCTGGAACACATCTTAGCTTCACCACCAATTAACTCTCTTTACATAAGTAAATCTCACTCTCTTGGCCTCTTACTTACCTCATCTGGCTTGGACTAGATTAGTGCTTTTCAAATTTGGGAGGCTCGTTTTAAAAATGAAACCTCAGTCTGAACCCTAACATATTAAAAGGTGAAAGAAAACCTGCTTCATTTCAAGGCAGTGTGTGTGGAGGTATGCAGAGACCCTGGTGCCTCCCACTGAGCCCCTTCCCCCTACCTGACTTCAGGCATATCATAAGCTACTTCTCTGGAGTTGTGGGTTACCAGATACACAGTTGAAAAATTCCTGGAAAAAGTAGCCCTTAAGGTTTGTTTCCCTTTGAAAATACTCTGATTTGTGAGGCTAAAGATGAAAGGAAAGGCTTTTCTTTCGTGGTTGTAAGAAAAATCGGAAAGCACAGATAATATTACATAAAATTTTTTGATGCCATTGTGCATTATCTCATTCAGACTTTAACATTTGCTTTTTTTTTTTTTTTTAAAGATTAAAGAACAAAAGAGAAGACTAATCTCTTTATTTGCAATATATCAAGGCTGGAGAACCTTATCAACAAAGCTTACATCAATGACAGAAATATGTGTGCCCTGGGGTTACTGTAACTTAGACTGACACCTGTAGCAACATGGCCACTGCAGGTCTTATATAGCTAGTATTAGTTCAGTGGGAGAGCTTGGAAAGATCCATCAAATGTCAGGAAATTTGGTGACTGTCAGTGAAATAATATCATTGCCAGATTGCCCTTGGTCAGATAAACGCATGCAAAGAATACGTAATAAGAAGACATACAAGTGTTTTATGATGATAATCAAAATGGCAGAATAAGATTCAGTGCAAGAATGAAGCTGCCTCTGTCTTCTCTGGCTAACCTAGTAGTCTTTAAGCTTTAGCAAACACCCCTAGCCCTTGTGATTGATTAAACCTTTCTTTGTGTATATCCACAGATCATGCATTCTTTCCTGCAAAAGAACAGAACAACAGAGCACTTCTGCACATGACCAGATTTTCCAGCACTACTCCTAAGGCACCAAGGAATCCCAAACCTTTTGCACAACGTACCCCCCATCCCACCTCTGCACCAAGGAACCAGACCTCCTTGCACAACCTTAATAAGCACTGCGATAACATCTGTAGCTGACACCACTGAGTCTGCAATCAAGAAATGTTATAGACTACTGCACTCCCTTAATTGATTAGTTGCCCTAAACCCCTTTAAAAATCTCTGGGCCAGGCAAAAACCTTGGAGTTGGCTTTTGGCTAAGAGTCCACCCTTCCCCCAGATGACTGGCAGACTGAATAAAGCCCAAATTCCTTTCTAGTCAAAACTCATCTCTTGAGTATTGGCCTTTTGAGGATTGGGCAGCCAAACATGGGTTTAGTAACAAGAACAGTGAAGAAACACTTCAAATAATGTTGATGGTATACTGAAATTTAAAAAAAAAAATAGAGCTAACAGTCTGGATGCACTAAGTTTGTTTAAGCACAGTGGCTCAGGTATATACCACAAAATAGCTTTTGCTTGTCCAAAGAGGAAACACACTGACCCCATAATAGTCTTTTGCTACATATCTGGGCAAAATTGTAACCAGCAGCAATATTTCAACACATTTGAAAGTAGTAGGAAAAAGGAGAAAGTTATAATTTGAATAATTGTCCATAATTTTTACATACAGGTAAGAGGCAATGACAAATCCCAAAACACTGTGGCTCAAACAAAGTAGATATTTAATATAGCTGACCAGAGGGAGGCTGATGACCCATTTAAGAACCCAGGTTCTTTCTATATTATTCTGCTATTCCCTGAGGCTGTCCTTGATTGCATGGTGGGCAAAAGCTTACCACTGTTTCATCTCTAGACTGTGAGAAATGGAATAGAGAAGTAGAAGGCAAATTATTTTCTCTCTCTCTCTTTTTAAAGATTTTACTTATTTATTTTAGAGAGAGAGAGAGAGTGGGGAGAGAGAACATGGGAGTGGGGAAAGGGATAGAGGGAAAAGGAGAGAATCTCAAGTAGAATCCATGCTGAGTTTGGAGCCCCTTAAACAGGGCTCAGTCTCACAACTCTAAAATCATGACCTAGCTGAAACCAATAGTCAGATGCTTAACCTACTGAGCCATCCAGATGCCTCAAGTTGTTTCTCTTTAAAGAGATAAGGCTGAAGTTGCACTTAGTACTCCTGTTCCCATGCTATTATCAAGGAGCCAATCACATGGGTAGACCTAGCTGCAAGGAATATTGGGAAATGTAGTCTCTAGTTAAGTGACCACATCTTCAGGAGAAGAGTGTTCCTAAAAGGAAGGGAGAAAGGACATTAGGGGATAGTTAAAAGTCTCTGCCACTGCATATAAACCCATTTATGTAATGAAGTTTCATTTTGTAATAGAGGATATGTTTTTGTAATAGAGGATATGTTTTTATGATGGATTAATGGAATAAATGAAGGGGCTCTGACAGAGGAAAAATGAAAGAGCTATTTGTGAGAGGAAAGTAGGATTATTTACTTACTTTGTAGCATGATTGTTATAAATGGAGCAGTGGAGTCCTGATTCTGATATCATCTTGATGTAGAGCCCTTTCGAGTCATGGTCAGGATGCAAGACCCACTTCAACTTGAATTTTCTGATAGTTTAAGAAGCAACTGGGTATAGTCCTTGAAGAATTTGACAAGGCCAAAGGAACTAAATTTGGTCTTATTTTTACCAGACTTCTCTGAGGGGACGATAATTATGCAAACATATGTCAAATTGTTTCTTACATGTTTCACTCTGTTCAAATTCCTACACATTCAACAATGATCCCTTTTGAAAAGATGTCAAGGAATAAATCCAATCTATTGGAGAAAATCTCTGTGTTATCAGTATTTGTCTAGGATACCCTGAGCATTATCAAGTTTAGGTTGAAAGACCAGAAGGTGTATATTCAGCTTGGCACTAAGGCAAGGTGGCCCCTTGAACAATTTGTTCCAAGTTTTCTCCTTATTTAAAAAAAAAAATTTTTTTTTGAGCATAGCTAGTAATATGTATTTAATCTAGGAGAAGCTTTTGTAAATTAAATAAACTTAGTATATCAGAAGTTTTATATGAGAGTTAAGTATCGTCCTTATATGTGGACTTTAGCCACTTTTTTGGGTCAGATTTGCAAGGAATCATAAATATTACTAAGATACCTCTCTCACAAAATTCCTTTCCCAAATTCCTGAGTAGAATCCTACAGAGTTATACTGTTTGTGTTTGAAAGAGCATATCCTAGTATCTTGTATGGAGCCTTTGCTCTGAGTTTAGAAAATTTTTGCAGCTGGGGTGAACCTATAGCTTGCTGGGGAAAATCAACATGAAACAATTGATCATTCATCCAAAAATAAGAATTCTAACAGAAAGGGGCTGTAACTGCTGAAAACGCATGCTGGCATCAGATAATAGATCATTCTGCTGATACACAATGGTTTTTAAATTTTTGTTTGGGAACAATTTTCTTTGCTATTTTTTAAAAGAAGAATTTTGTTTTCTTGAGTAAAAACAAATATTTATTTTTAAAGGGCTAATAATATCCAGGTCTTTGTTATCTATATCAAATTATTATATGAGATAGAATGGTATGCTAGGCTGGAAAATGCATATGGAATTTCTTAGTTTAAGATCAAAGTTAAAAAGAGTACTTATTTTTCCTGTATGTAAAATCTGTATAATAACAAATTTTGCCTCAAGTTTATATTAGGATTAAAAAATATGTGTGTGTAAGGGGTGCCTAGTTGGCTCAGTTGATTAAGCGACTGTCTTCTGCTCAGGTCATGATCCCGGGGTCCTGAGATGGAGCACCCTATTGAGCTCCCTGCTCAGCGGGGAGCTTGTTTCTCCCTCTATCTCTGCCTTCTGCTACTCCTGCCTGTGCTCTCGCTCTCTGTCAAATAAATAAATAAATAAATAATAAAAATCTTTAAAAAAATGTATGGTTAGAAAAAAACAAGTTAAAAAGAGTAATTCTTAATACTTAAGCATCATATATTCATAGAAAATTTCCTAGTGATTTAATAATAGAACAATCACAAAAACCCAAGTGATCAGTAATTTTCCTGCATTTGGATGATTTTCAAAATATCTTCCATGATTTGATCCTCAACATAGACTAAATCTATGTCCTTTTTTACATATTTGCACATGTATCAATTGATTGACTATAATTTTAAAAACATTGAAAATGGACTGCATTTGATCTTTCTGTTTTACTGTTGGCATCCGGGGAACGGTTTTAGTTTAATTTTCACAAAAAAATGGACTTTTGTTACTTTAGGTCAATCAGTAGTGAGTGAAAATGTCTAAAATAAAATAGTAATTGAGTACTGGGTTCTGGGGTTAGATTTAGTGTCAACCTTTTTAGTGTCATTTTTAGTGTCACCTATGAGACTTTGGGCAAATTACTTACCTCTGCTAAGCATCAGTTTCCTCATCTCTAAAATGCTAACAATGAGAGTCCGTGACTCATAAGGTTATGTTAAAGATTAAAATACAGTTAACTCCATACATAGTGCCTGACATGTACATAATTGTATGATTGATTAGTGATTGTTCTTATTTTAGATCCATTTATTTCTAGAACTATTGCTAATCAAGCTATCTCATAATTCTGAAGCCTAATCCACATGCTGGACTTGAAATTCAGAAAAAAGTAAAGCAAAACATCATTTATTATGAAGATTATTTTGACTACTTCTAGTCTAGTATGCGTTAAATCAATGTGCTTTTGTAAAACAATGTCAGGTGGGTATCCTTAATTTGATCTTCATGTTGCAAAGGTTCAGACAAAAGAACTACTTTTTCCTATTGTGTGAAATCCTTTTTTTAGTTGAAAAAGTATGTTTTTTTAGAAAACATCTCTTTAAATTTCACTACCACCCATAAGTATATTTTATTTACACAATATATATATGTTGGGGTTGATTCCATGTTAAAACATGTTAACCCCCTAGGGCCTGCCTGGGTCTACTTAGCCATAGTGATTCCATGTTACCTAGGTAGACATCCTGTTGTTTAATAAAAGCCTCAGCAGTTACTGCTCTCGGTTCCAGGTAACTGTTACTAAAACACAACACCTAAAACAAGGTAACTATTACTAAAACACACACCTAAAACAAGGCCATTTTGTTTATATCGGTTCCAGGTAACTATTACTAAAACACATACCTAAAACAAGGCCATTTTGTTGTTTAATAAACGCCTCAACAGCTACTAGTATTGGTTCCAGGTAACCGTTACTACAACATACAGGTAGGAGACATCCAATCAGCCAAAGCCACATATGCAGATGTCTGCAATTGTGCCCTATTAAAAACTAGCCTGTAAGACCAAGGAGCGTCGCTCTCTTCCGAGGCGGCCCTGGCTGGTCAGTCTGACTTCTAATGCTTGACATAGAATAAAACTTTTTTTTTTTTTCAAGATTTTATTTATTTATTTGACAGAGAGAGATCACAAGTAGGCAGAGAGGCAGACAAAGAGAGAGGAGGAAGCAGGCTCCCGGCTGAGCAGAGAGCCTGATGCGGGGCTCAATCCCAGGACTCTGGGATCATGACCTGAGCCGAAGGCAGAGGCTTTAACTGACTGAGCCACCCAGGCGCCCCAGCATAGAATAAAACTTTACATAACTTTTACTTTGTCTCAGCCTCGTTTCCCTGGCCGGTCAGTCTAACTTCTAATGCTTGGCATAGAATAAGGCTTTGCGTAACTTTGTTTCCGTCTCATTCCTTTTATAACGGACCCAACATATATATACACACATATATATGTATATATAAGCAAAATACATATACAAAATATAGAATGCAAAAGATGTTGTTCCCTAAGGAAGAGAAATAAAAAATAAAATGATTTCTACTGAGAGTTCCAAGACTCCTGACTTGGAGATATAAACTGTTAAGAATAGTTACTGCTACATGCAGGATTTTCCTGACTAAAGTATGTATCTGAGAACAGTATTTATAAGTATTTCCTTATTTTCTTGAAAGCAGAGGTTGGTTTATTCTTAATGATAATAATTTTGATGATGGAGAAAGGAGAGTAAAAGTGTATGAAAGATCAATTTCTCAAAATTTTAAATTTAAATGTTGACCAAGTCAATGTATAGCATTATGACATGATCTTAAAAAGCATTCAAGATTTATCTAAGCCTTCATAGTAGAGGCCTGCGCACAGGATCTTTTCAATTGTTTTACTTCAAAGGTGACCTAATTGTTTTGTCTTATTCACACAAATGTTTACAGAGAAAAAATTGAAAATCTTTCATAACACATCTCACATGTAGATATTGCTTTAGCTATTAAAGTGAAGTGTTCATATCTGTTATGAATTTTTAGCATATTCTGACAAGGAATTAAAAACAAATGTGTGTTTCTTAACATGGTTCTTTGATTTCATATTGCTTCTTCCAGGGTGAAACTGAGCACACTACCAATCTGATCATTTATGATGAGAATAGAGCACTGGTATACCAACCTTTTATTCTTAAGTGACCACATCTTTCCACATGTGTTATGTAATCTTTTTAAAAATTATATGGATGTTGAATCACTTTGTAAAAAACAGACTGAAAAACATAGTCAGAGGAATGTGGTTTAGAAACGGACTTGGATTTTTGGAGCTAAATAATTTAAAAGGTACACAATAGAAGAATGAATTATTAAAACAATCCTTTGAATCTTCATAGGTTATTCTTATCTTCTGTTATTTGGAGATATGTTTTAAGCTCTTTCATACAGCTTCCTGTTAACTTACACTGACACTAAAGTTTTACAGCTGGAGATTTTTCTTAACTCTTTAAAGGCAAAATATAAAATATTATTTCAATTTAGTGGATGAACTCTGACAGATCTATGTAGCTTTCAAGTTTAGGAAGTTAAGTAGTTCTAAGACTTAACAAATGCCTCATTAGGGAGGATGGAGGGTTGATATCACCTAATTAGGCCTGAAGGGACTTTGTTAAAGCTTGATTAGATGCTCAATCATTAAAAATCATTTTGATTCTGAAATGTTCTTCTTGTTCAAATTCAGAAGAGTTGAGGCAGATTAAGAGAAACTACTACATAATTATTATTGATCATTTAGTACTATATGAATATGTTTCTTCCTTTGATGATAGATGATTTCTAGAAAATACTAGAAGCATTTTATTTCACTGTTGTTTTATTAATGGTTGCATTTAAGTATTGCTTACAGATTTGAATTATTATGATTATGATCTTGACAATATTTGATTTCGCATAATTTGACAAAGAGCCTCAGAAATATTTTGAATCTGTGTAACATTCCAGGATGGCCTTTCTGTAAATCTCCTGGAATTTGAGCTTCCTGCCAAGTGTACGTCTCTGAGACACTCAGCATTGTAGTCTAATCTCACATCTTACTAGTGCTCATTGAGCTAGGTCCCCAGATTTCTATTACCAGGAAAGATATCAGATGCAGTAGGGCACACTGGCATTTAAAAATGACACGTGAATATCAGTCAGGGAAATTTTGCCACTTTGAATCCCATGAGAAGAGTGAGAGAGTAGCAGCCTGGGAAATCTTGAGTCATCCATTTTCAGAACCTCCAGTCTCCTTCCTCACAGTCATTCTACAATTTGTCTATAGTGACAAGCATGGCAGTACATTTATGAATTCTGCCAAATGAAGTAGTAGGCTCTGGTAGCTTGTGGAATATATATTTTTGAACTCATAAGCCAATCTTGACGAGCAGTTGCTCTTAATATTTTGAATGTCTTAAGTCTTTATTGAAACAGGAAGCTTAAGTATTCTTATAGTTTTTCTGCTGATAATTTGAATTTTACTTATTTCCTAAGTTAAAATTCAGATACTTTGAGCCTCTTCACTTGACAAATATTCTAGAAGAGCTTTTGCCTTGCTTTTGATTTAGAAATATCCAACATGCTTTTAATTATTTATAGGTTTTGTTTAGGATATTTAAATATGCATATATTTATAATAAATACTAGTTTTATTATGTAATCATTTATGCTTTCTTGATTATACATATATAAGATTAGAAAGCAAAGGGAAATGGAGGGTTTTTTTCATATTTACCATTTTCTTTCTGACAAAGGAGAACAGTAAAGCATAGAGCAGAAGGCTTAAAGTGTTTGGAAAGTACCAACATTTCAACAAGAACTACTACTTCACATTAATAAATACAAGGCTAAAAGAAGGCCCACTGAGAAAACTCAGGCTTGATACGACACAAATATGCTAAGCCAGTGGAATAACATAACTGTACACATAAAGCTTGAATGTTGGAGCAGGCATTATCACAGTTAGTAAAATTGCCATAGCTGAAGTGATTAGAATGGATTATGGGCAGTCCAGAGAAATAAAATGAAATAACTATAAACATTACACTTTAATTCTGTGGTTCTATGTTTAAGCCAAACTAGTAGCCAGGCAAAATTGTGGAACTGTTGTGGGGAAAAGTAATTTCTCTGAAATGTGTTTTTCCTCAGTACAAGCCCCAGAATAATAGATACTTTCCTTTTAATGGAAATAAGCCTGCCAATGGAGAATTGTTGACTTGAAAATAAAGATGCATACTTATTGTATAACCCATGAAAATTGTAGATAGTGCATAATGTTGGAGTTACAGTTAACACTAGACAGTATTTGAGTTGTTCTAAAGATTTTTCTAGTTTGTATTTCAAAAGAACAGACACAGGCAAAAAAGTAGGAGGTGGACCTACCTAAATTTAAGTTCAGTCAACTTTGAAAAGAGTCTGTTAAAGATTAAGAAACAAAGTTTAAGAGTCTTTGAAAAACATTATACTTATATTTAGAAATAGTTGCAATTTCAAGAGTATTATGTTTTTTATTTTTGTTGAGTGTTTTTATCCTAGCAAAATGCATAAACCTGTGATCTAATAGTGAAGAGTTTCACTTGGAGTTATTTTCCTCATTATGTCTTCATGTTTTTGTATGTGTGAAACAAATTCTAAGATTAAGAGACACTTTGTTGTATAAGAGGAAGCTTGGTGAGAAAGAACAATGGTAGGATTTTAGCAACTTATGTTTGCATCAAATATATGCTGTTAACTATGTGTGATCTTGACAAGATGTTGGCCTTCAGCATCTCCATTTATTCATTTAAAAGTGTTTGATTGGATCTCTAAGTGCTAAGTTTTTTTTTTTTTTTTTGAAAGTTCTATTTCAATTTTTCATGATTTAGAATTGCTGACATTTCAATATAAGTATGATAGTCTGAATATGGCAGAAGAAAAAGAATTTTAGTTATTTGGAAGGTAATAAGAGAAAGCCTTTGAATATTTGGTATATCTTGCGAATTAGAGAAATGGTTTTCAATAATACTTCATTACTTGGGGCGCCTGGGTGGCTCAGTGGGTTGAGAATCAGACTCCTGTTTTCAGCTCAGTTTATGATCTGTGATCTCAGGGTTGTGAGATAGAGCCCCACATCAGCTGCAAACTTAGTGTGGAGCCTACTTTAGATTCTCTGCCTCTCCCTTTTCCTCTGTGCCTCCTCCCACTCATGCACTCTTTCTTTCTCTTTCTAAAATAAATAAATAAAATCTTTTAAAAAGTAATGCTTCATTACTTTGTCTGTCTTTAGGTCTGTGATCCTTAACTGGACTTAACAGAAGCAAAGGATTAATTTATAAACTAATTTATCTTTCTTTAAACAAAGATTTTATTTATTTATTTAATTGAGAAAGAGAATGACAGAGGGAGAGAGACAGCATGAGAGAGCGTAGGCTCAGAGGAGAAGCAGACTCCTTGTTGAGCAGGAAGCCGGATGTGGGACTTGATCCTGGGACTCCAGGATCTTGACCTGAGCTGAAGGCAGTCGCTTAACCAACTGAGCCACTCAGGTGCCTTAGGCTAATGCATCTTGATACCTTTCTTTGAGACAGATGATAAGAACATTGAAAAATGCATGATTTAGGAATTAAAATACAGGTGTCCCTTATTCTAAAAAAAAGTCAGGATTTTTGGCTTTTACCATTTGTAATCTCCAGACATATATTGTAAGGGAGTCTAGGTAAAGACTGTCAATGGGTAAGGTTAGACATAATAGTTGAAGAGGATAAAAAAGTCTAATGAATAGAAATTTAAATTCCATTGCAAAATTATAGCCCTTGTGCCCCTTTGCTTGGGAAAACAAACAAACAAACAAAAAAACATTTATATTATCTTCAGGTCAAGTATTAAGTAAAATATGTTCATAACAATTGAAAGACTACATTTTTGTTTTGAATTGGGTCGAGGAATAAAGTAAAGGAAATGAAAAGTCTGAGTTTGATTTCTGTGGGAAAGATGACTGGTTCTGAGAGCCAAATTGAACTCGATGAGGGAAATGAAAGTATACATTTTCCTCCTGATTTATAGATTACTAAAACTTAGAAGAATAGCCAGTTGTTAGAAATAAAAGACTAAGCAAGAAAAAATTCCAAGTTTCATACATTTTGAAACTAGTATTCTAATTGATCAAATCTCTTAGTATATAAAAGAGGCTATTTAGAGGGATGAAAAGCAAGAGAATTCTTACAAAATAACAGATAAATGTTGGCCAAGAAAGTGAGTGTTATTGAGAATAAAGAAAAAGACAAAGCCCATTAAAAATGTTAAACCTCAAAAGAAGTCAAGCCACAATAGAATATAAAAATGGTTCCAAGCCATAAATAGGATATTCAAGAGAAAGTCTCATAAGTCTAGTGGGAATGATGAATTAAAAACTGACTGGTAAGGTTTTCCTTTTTTCAGTTAAAGATAAAGACAATGATCCATGTGGCTGTTAGAATATTCTTGTAAGTAAATTTCTCAGTGTTTCAAAATTGCCACCTTGATTTACAGCTAATAAAATTGTGATTTAGAGAAAGGTCCAGTTTCAGCAGTAAAAGTAAACAAATATTTTGAAATAAAGCATTCTTGGCACCTTCAAATTTGATTGGTTTATTTTTCATGTATCGTGTTGGGGTTTTCCTAGATATTTTGAAAAAAAAAAAAAAAAAACAGCTGGACCTTTCAAGAATCATCTTTTTTCTGAGAAGAGGAATACAAATACCTTTTGGAAGACAAATCACATTTTTTATTCTTTATATACTGTACTATTTCCCCCTGGTGATATGAGCCAGGACAGAAGGCAGTAAAGTTGAGGGATTGGTGAGAAAAGTAAAGACATAGAATAAGAAAAAAAAATCTGTACTGTTATCACATTGTTCTCTCAGAGTACTTAATATTGTCTAATCCATCTTAAAATTCCAAAACAGAATGAAGGATCAAAAAGTTTTAGCTGACTCAGGAAGTGAAGATAGCTCTCAAACTCTTTTCACTAAGTTTTTCTCTGTATTCAAGATTATTTGTAGTGTATTTTGCTATATAGTCAGTTTCATGTGAATAGAATTTTAATCTGGACAATTCTAATTCTTCAGATTTCTCAAGTGACAATATTAAGTTTATTAAGTGTCAGTACTGGTATTAGTTTAAGCATAGACCCCTTTGAGTCCTTATTACTTTATGACCACCTAGGAGAAGGACACAAGTTTGTGGTTCATAAGAGCAGTTCTATAACATACCAAACTTAAGTGATGCAGCTAAAGCAGTGCTTAAAGGGAAATGTGTAGCTCTAAATGCTTATTTAAAAAATGATCTAAAATCACTAATCTAGCATTCCATTTTAAGATACTAGAAAAAAAAAACAAACTAAATCAAACAAAACAGAAGGAGGAAAATAATAAAGTTTAGAGAAGAAATAAATGAAATAGAGAATAGAAAAACAAAGGAGAAAAATCAACAAAAGCAAGTTGGTTCTTTGAAAAGGTCAATGAAGCTGACAAACTTTTAGCTAGAGAGACCAAGGAATAGGGAGATGACTAAAATTACTGAAATCAGGACAAAGAGGAAATACTGCTATTGACCTTACAGAAACAGAAAGGAGTCTAAGGGAATATTATGAACATTTATATGCCAACAAATGAGATAATCTAATTGAAATGTAAAAATTCCTAGAAATAAATAAATTACTGATACTAATTCAAGAAAAAATAGAAAGTCTGAGTAGACCTATAGCAAGTTAAGAGACTGAATTAGTTAAGAAAATTCTCACAAGAAAGGTACAGGCACAACAAGTGGCAGATATAGAGAGTTTCCAGCAGGAGCAGTGCAGGAACCTGCTACAGGAATCTGCTGGGTTTGGAGACTCCAAATAGGGTTGCATGCCAGATACAGAAATGTTAAGTCACAGGCCCGGTAAACATGGAGTGTGGCAAGAGACCAGGGAGATGGGAGTGATTGACTGCTTTTCTCTGAGGGTACACTGAGGAATGGGGCCCTGAGCACTTGGCTCCTCTCTAGGCCAGAGATTGGGAGGTCACCATTTTCATTCACATCCTCCAGAGCTGTATGAAAAGCTTTCAGGAAAAATTAACTATTGAGAGAAAATCCGAACAGATTACTTAGACTGGCCCCTGGCAAGGGCAGTGCAGTTATTTCTGGGGCAAAGACATTTGAGCATCACTGCAACAGGCCCCTTCCCCAGATGATCGGCAAGAACATCCAGCCAAGACAAGTTTAACAATCAATGAGAACCGCAAAATACCAGTGCTAGGAGAATACAGCACAAAGAATTCATGGCTTTCCCCCCATGATTCTTTAGTTTTTTAAAGTTAATTTTTTTTCTATTTATTTCTTTTATTGAATTTTTCTCCTTTCCTTTTTCAAACAACTTATCAATTCCTTTTATTAGTTTTCATTTTTACAGTCATATTCTATCCCTTCATTGTATTTACCCTTATTTTTAAAAAAATTTTTAATTTATTTTCAGTGTAACAGTATTCATTGTTTTTGCACCACACCCAGTGTTCCATGCAATACGTGCGGTCTCCAATACCCACCACCTGGTTCCCCCAACCGTCCACTCCCCACCCCTTCAGACCCCTCAGATTGTATTTCAGAGTCCAGAGTCTCTCATGGTTTACATCCCGTTCCAATTTCCCTCAACCCCCTTCTCTCTAACTCCCCATGTTCTCCATGCTTTTTGTTATGCTCCACAAATAAGTGAAACCATATGATAATTGACTCTGTCTGCTTGACTTATTTCATTCAGCATAATCCCTTCCAGTCCTGTCCATGTTGCTACAAAAGTTGGGTATTCATCCTTTCTGATGGAGGCATAATACTCCATAGTATATATGGACCACATCTTCCTTATCCATTCATCCACTGAGGGGCATCTTGGTTCTTTCCACAGTTTGGCGACTATGGCCATTGCTGCTATAAACATTGGGGTACAGATGGCCCTTCTTTTCACTACATCTGTATCTTTGGGGTAATACCCAGTAGTGCAATTGCAGGGTCATAGGGAATCTATTTTTAATTTCTTGAGGAATATCTGCGCTGTTCTCCAAAGTGGTTTTACCAACTTGCATTCCATCAACAGTGTAAGAGGGTTCCCCTTTCTCCACAACCCCTCCAACACAAGTTGTTTCCTGTCTTGCTAATTTTGGCCATTCTCACTGTTGTGAGGTTGTATTTACCCTTATTTTTGTGTGTATGTGTGTGTATATATATATATATATTTTTTTTTTTCTTTAAAACTTTGGGATGCATATTCTTCTAACAGACCAAAATGTACCCTAAATCTAG
Organism: Mustela nigripes; assembly: GCF_022355385.1. Taxonomy (NCBI): domain Eukaryota; kingdom Metazoa; phylum Chordata; class Mammalia; order Carnivora; family Mustelidae; genus Mustela; species Mustela nigripes. Next base: position 72,129,994 of record NC_081561.1, on the reverse strand, counting down.
TGTGTAGCTTTGTTCTAGTCTCCTGCCTGATCATATTCTTTCCTTTTTTAATTTTTTAAAAAATTTCTTCTTTCTTCTTACAACCAACTTACCAATTACTTTTTAAAATCTTCTTAAATTTTCATTTTTACAGTCATATTCCATCCCTTCATTGAATTTGCCCTTATTTTTGTATATATATACATTTTTTTTCTTTAAAATTTTGGGAGGCAGTTTCTTCTAATGGAGCAAAATACATCCAGAATCTAGTGTGTGGTTCTGTTCTATTCACCAGCCAAATCATATTCTCCTTCTCCCTCCCTTCTTCCTTCTTCTCTCTCTGCCTCTCCATCTTGCCCCCCCCACCCCCCCGCCACCCAGTTTGGGGTCTCTTCTGACTTGCTTAGGGTATATTTTTCTGGGATTCTGGTTACCCTTTTAGCATTTTGTTCTCTCATTCACTTATTATTATCTGAGCCAAATGACAAAATAGAAAAACTAACAAAAGGGGTGGGGGGAAGAACAAGAGACAATACTAACTGCCAGAGAACCCATCAACATGAACATTAGTAAGATGTCAGAGCTAAAGTTCATAATAATGATTACAAAGAGAGTAGTTGAGCTTGAAAAAGGCATTGAAGATACTAGAGAATCCTTTTCTGGAGAAATAAAGGCTAGCCAAACCAAATCAAAGAGGCTATTAATGAGGTGCAGTGAGAAGGTATATTGGAGCAAATTATAACAGAGAACTTTCCTAATTTGGGGAAGGAAACAGACATAAAAATCCAGGAGGCACAGATAGCTCCCCTCAAAACAATAAAAATTGATCAATACCTCAATGTCTAATAGTAAAGCTTACAAATCTCAGGGACAAAGAGAAAATCCTGAAAGCAGCTTGGGACAAGAGGTCTGTAACCTACGATGGTAGAAACATTAGATTGGGAGCAGACCAATCCACAGTGACCTGGCAAGCCATAAAGGACTGGCATGATATATTCAGTGTATTAAGTGAGAAAAATATGCAGCTAAGAGTACCATATCCATCTAGGCTGTTACTGAAAATAGGAGAAATAAAAAAACTTCCAGGACAAACAGAAACTAAAAAAAATTTGTGATCACCAAACCAGTTCTACAGGAAATATTTAAAAAGGTCATCTAAGCAAAGAGAGAGCCTAAAAGTAGCATAGACCAGAAAGGAAAAGTGACAATGTACAGTATCAGTCACCTAAAAGTCAATACAGTGGAACTAAATTCCTATCTTTCAGTAGTTATCCTGAATATAAATGGGCTAAATGCCCAAATCAAAAGACACAGGGTATCAGATTGGATAAAGAAAACAAGACCCATTAATATGCTGTCTGCAAGAGACTCATTTTAGACTCAAAGACACCTCTAGCCTTAAGGTAAGGGGTGGAAAACCATTTATCATGCTAATGGACATCAAGAGAAAGCTGGGATGGCAATCCCTATATCAGACAAATTAAATTTTAAGTCAAAGACTACAATAAAAGAAGAGGAAAGACTCTATATCATACTTGAAGGGTCTATCCAACAAGAAGATCTAACAATTGTAAATATTTATGCCCCTAACATGGGAGCAGCCAATTATATAAGACACTTAATAACAAAATCAAAGAAACACATTGACAATAATACAGTAATACTAGGGGACTTTAATTCCCTCCTCACTGCAATGCACAGATCATCTAAGCAAAAGATCAACAAAGAAATAAGGGCTTCAATTGACACACTGGAACAGATGGACTTCATGGATATATTTAGAACATTGTATCCCAAAGCAACAGAATACACATTCTTCTTTAGTGCACATAGAACATTCTCCAGAATAGATCACATCCTGGGTCACATATCAAGTCTCAACTAGTACCAAAAGATTGGGATCATTCCCTGTATATTTTGGAACACAATGCTTTGGAACTAGAACTCAATCATGAAAGGAAAGTTGGAAAGAACTCAAATACATGGAGACTAAAGAGCATCTTACTAAAGAATGAATGAGTCAACCAGGAAATTAAAGAAGAATTTAAAAAAATTCATGGAAAGAAATGAAAATGAAAACACAACTGTTCAAAATCTTTGGGAAGCAGCAAAGTTGTTCCTAAAAGAAAAGTATTATAGCAACACAAGCCATTCTGAAGAAACAAGAAAGGTCTTGAATATATAACCTAATCCTACATCTAAAGGAGCTGGAAAAAGAATAGCAAATGAAGCCTAAACCCAGCAGGAGAAGAGAAATATAAAGATTAGAGCACAAATCAATGAAATGGAAACCCAAAGAACAGTAGAACAAATCAATGAAACTAGGAGCTGTTCTTTGAAGGAATTAATAAGACTGATAAATCCCTGGCCAGACTTACTAAAAAGAAAAGAGAAAGGACACAAATAAACAAATTCATGAGTGAAATAGGAGGGATTATAACCAACATCAAAGAAATATAAACAGTTATAAGAACATATTTTGAGCAACAATATGCCAAAAAATTAGACAATCTGAAAAAAATGGATATATTCCTAGAAATGTGTAAACAACCAAAACTGAACCAGGAAGAAATAGAAAACCTGAACAGACCCATAACCAGTAAGAAGATTGAAGCAGTCATCAAAAGTCTCCCAACAAACAGCCCAGGGCCAGAAGGCTTCCCAGGGGAATTCTACCAAACATTTAAAGAAGAATCAATACCTACTCTTCTGAAACTGTTCCAAAAAAACAGAAATGGAAGGAAAACTTCCAAACTCATTTTATGAGGCCTGCATGACCTTGTTCCCCAAACCAGACAAAGATCCCATCAAAAAGGAGAATTGCAGACCAATATTCTTGATGAGCATGGATGCAAAAATTCTCACCAAAATAATAGCCAATAGAATCCAAAAACACATTAAAAGGACTATTCACCATGATGAAGTGGGATTTATTCCTGTGCTTCAAGGTTATTTCAGCATCTACAAATCAATGTGATATACTACATTAATAAAAGAAAGGACAAGAACAATAGGATACTCTCAGTAGATGCTGAAAAAGCATTTGACAAAGTACAGGATCCTTTCTTGGTCAAAACTCTTCAAAGTATAGGGAGAGAGGGTACATACATCAATATCATAAATGCCATCTATTAAAAACCCATACTGAATATCATTCTAAATGGAGAAAAACTGGGAGCTTTTCTCCTAAGATCAGGAACACTGCAGGGCTGTCCACTGTCACCACGGCTATTCAACATAGTACTGGTACAGCACTCAGACATCAAAAAGAAATTAAAAGCATCTGAATCAGCAAAGAACTCAAACTCTCACTCTTTGCAGATGATATGATACTTTATGTGGAAATTCGAAAAGACTCCATGAAAAACTGCTAGAATTCATACAGGAATTCAGTAAAGTGTCAGGACATAAAATCAATGCACAGAATCAATTGCACTTCTATACACCAACAACAAGACAGAAGAAAGAGAAATTAAAGGAGTTGATTTCATTTGAAATTGCACCCAAAACCATAACATGCCTAGGAATAATTCTAACCAAGGAGGCAGAAAACCATATGATACTCATGAAAGAAATTGAGGAAGACACAAAGAAATGGAAAATGTTTCATGTTTATGGATTGGAAGAAAAAGTATTGTAAAAATATATGCTATCTAGAAATGTAAAATGTATTGCTACCTAGAGCAGTCTACACATTTAGTGCAATCCTTATGAAAACACCATCAGCATTTTTCATAGAGCTAGAATGAACAATCCTAAAATTTGTATGGAACCAGAAAAGACCCCAAATATCCAGAGAAATGTTGAAAAAGAAAAGCAAAGCTGGTGGCATCACAGCCTGGACTTTAAGATCTATTATAAGGCTGTAATCCTCAAAACAGTATGGTATTGGTGCAAAAACAGACATGCAGATCAATGGAACAGAATAGAGAGCCCAGAAATGGGCCCTCAATTGTATGGTCAGCTAATCTTCGACGAAGGAGGAGAGAATGTCTAATAGAAAAAAGACAGTCTCTTCAACAAATGGTATTGGGAAAATTGGATAGCCACATGCAGAAGAATGGAGCTGGACCATTTTCTTATATTACACACAAAAGTAGATCAAAATGGTTGAAAAGATCTCAGTGTGAGACAGGAGTCCATCAAAATCTTTGAGGAGAACACAGGAAGCAACCTCTCTGATCTCAGCCACAGCAACTTCTTCATAGAAACATCATCAAAGGTAGGGGAAGCAAGGGCAAACATGAATTATTGGGACTTCATCAAGCTAAAAAGTTTTTGTACAGCAGGAGAAATAGTCAAGAAAACCAAAAGACAACTGACAGAATGGGAGAAGATTTGCAAATGACATATCAGATAAAGGACTAGTATTCAAAATCTATAAGGAACTTATCAAACTCAACACCCAAAGAACAAATAATCCAATCAATAAATGGGCAGAAGACATGGACAGACATTTCTGCAAAGAAGACATCCAAATGGCCAACAGACACATAAAAAAGTGTTCAACATCAATTGGCATCAAGGAAATACAAATCAAAACCACAATAGATATCACTTCACACCCAATTAAGAAGTTAGGAAATGACAGATACTGGCAAGGTTGCGGAGAAAGGGGAACCCTCCTACACTGTTAGTGGGAATGGAAGCTGGTGCAGCAGTTTTGGAAAACAGTATAGAGGTTCTTCAAAAAGTTGAAAATGGAGTTACCCCACGATCCAGCTTTTGCACTATTAGATATTTACCCCAAAGATAAAAATGTGGTGATCTGAAGAGGCACACACACCCCAATGTTTATAGCAGTAATGTCCATAAGAACCAAACTATGGAATGAGCCTAGATGCTCATCAACAGATGAAAGGATAAAGAAGATGTGGTATATATAATATATATACAATGGAATGAATATTTTTACAGCCATCAAAATTGAAATCTTGCCATTTGCAACAATGTAGATGGAACTAGAGGGTATTATCCTAAGTGAACAAGTCAATCAGGGAAAGACAACTATCGTATAATCTCACTGATATGTGGAACTTGAGAATCAAGGCAATGGGGGTAGAGAAGAAAAAATGAAACAGGATGAAAACAGAGAGGGAGACAAACTGTAAACAACTCTTAATCTCAGGAAACAAACTGAGGTTTGCTGGAGTAGAGGGGGTGTGGGAGGGATGGTGGCTGGGTGATGAACATTGGGAACTGTATTTGCGATGGTGAGTGCTGTAAATTATGTAAAACTGATGAATCACAGACCTGTACACCTGAAGTAAATAATACATGTTATGTTAATAAAAATATGCTGTGTAATGAAAAAAATTAATTGAAAGGAATTAAATAAGGAATAAATGAAAAGACACCCCATGTTCATGGATCAGAAGACTTCATATTGTTAAAATGGCAATATTCCCCAAATGATCCAAAGATTCAATATACTCTGTCAGAATTTCAGCTGCCCTTGTTGCAGAAATTGATACTAAAACTGATATGAAGTTCAAGATCCAAATAGCCAAAACAATCTTGAAGAAGAAATATAAATTTGGAAGACTCACAATTCTAATTTCAAAACTTACTGTAAACTACAGTAATTAAAAGAGTGTGGTGTTGGCATAAGCATAGACATTTTGATTAATGGAATAAAATCAGGAGTCCAGAAATAAACCTTTACACTTATAGCCAATTGCTTTTGACAAAGGTGCTGGGACAACTTAATGGAGAAAGAATAGTTTTTTTCACAAACTATGTAGGGACAACAGGATATCTATTTGTAAAGGAATGAATTTGGACTCCTGTGTTACACCATATACAAAATTTAACTGTTTGCTTCTTAGACCTAAATGTAAGAGCCACAATTAGGTGAAAAAAACAGGCATAAATATATGTGGACTTGGATTGGCAACAGTGTTTTAGATATGATACTAAAAGCACAAGCAACAACAAAATAGACAAATTGAGCTTTATCATTTGTGAGTAGTATATAAAATATATAAAGAATTCTTATGACTCAACACTGCAAAGACATACAATTCAGTTAAAAAATATGAAAAGGGTTTTTTTTCCTAAAGACATACAAAATATTCAATAAGAACATAAAAAGGTGATCAAAGCCCGTAGTCATTTGTTAATGCAATTCAATACTACAGTAAGATACTACTTAGCATTCATAGATAGCTATAATTTTAAAAAATGGATCATAACAGGTGTTGATGGGATGTGGAGGAATTGGCATTTTCATAAATTGTTGGTGGCAATGTGAAATGATGAAGCTCCTTTGGTAGCAGTTTGATAGTTTTAAAAAAAAGTGAATATATTGATTCTTATGCCAGAATCCCTCTGCCTTGCTTTCTGCATTTCTCAGTCCCTCCATCCTTTCCTCTGTTTCTCTTTTCTTTCTTCTTTCCCTTCTTTTCTCTTAGATTACCTTTAATTGGATTTTAGACTCAATGTGTCTACCTTAAAATAGATTTGAGAAATTTTCTTTCTCTGTAGAGTAGCTTAATAAACATGAAATATTTGTTTTTTAAAACTGGGATAAAATACAGCCACAAAAACTATCTGAACTGTTAAAAACTATAATAGGCTTTTATATTTATAACATCTATGATTTTTAGCTTAGTAAGATTTTCTAGTTCCTCTTGTCAGTTCCCTTTATCTTTTCTACTTCTTTTCTCTTTCAATAATTTATACTCTTTTTATTAATGCTGTTTCTTTCTTGTTTTGGTATTTTATATACTATTTTTACCTTTTTCTCAAAGTATATATATGTAGTTATTTTTATTTGACAATAAATACATTTCAGCTGTAATTGTCCGAGTCCTGTTTTAGCTGTGTGCCATATGAGTTAATGTGATGTTTCTAATTAATTTTGGTAATAATTTGTAATTTCTGTTTTTCTCTTGGAGTCATGAAAATTTTTTTAATTTATGAATTTTTTATTCTTTAATATATATTTTTATTAGATTATATGAAAAGAAGGAGGCATATGAACTACGTACTTCTTTAAAATTTTACAGTTCTAGGGGCACCTTGGTGGCTCAATGGGTTATGCCTCTTCCTTCAGCTCAGGTCATGATCCCAGGGTCCTGGGATTGAGTCTCACATCAAGCTCTCTGCTTGGCAGGGAGCCTGCCTACCTCTCTCTCTCTCTGCCTGCCTCTCTGCCTACTTATGATCTCTGTAAAATAAATAAATAAAATATTTAAAAATTTTTTACAGTTCTAAAAATATGACATGTTATAGAATTATATATATATATATTTAAAAGATTTTTAAAATTTATTTATTTGACAGACAGAGATCACAGAGAGAGAGAGAGGGGAGGAAGCAGGCTCTCCCCTGAGCAGAGAGCCTGATGTGGGGCTCAATCCCAGGACCCTGGGATCATGATCTGAGTTGAAGGCAGAGGCTTTAACCCACTGAGCTACTCAGATGCCCCCAAATTGTACATTTTTGAATTCTATGAACACAAGATGTATGTTCTCTATTTCTAATATACTGCTTTATATGTGTATATATAGTCAATCAGTTAATTTAATTAACTAACCTGTATTCTTTATATTTTGATGACTCACAATGAAAAAATCTGAAAAAGATATAATAAAATCTTTTCCTATAATTATATTTTAACCAAGTTAAATTTTTTATACTGATAGTTCTTTTTTTAAATTTAATTGAAATTATTTTTATTTAATTATTTAATTATTCAATATTGAATATATTGAATATTGAATATATTCAATTATTTAATTGAATTATTTTTAATTCAGTGATCCATAATTCATTATTTATGCACCACACCCAGTTCTTCATGCAATATGTTCTCTCCTTAATGCCCATCACTGAGCTAACCCAACGCCGCCTCATTCCCAAATCCTGTTTCTCAGAGTACACAGTCTCTCATGGATTATCTTCCCCTCTGATTTCCCCCAACTCACTTCTCTCCATCTCCCAATGTCCTCCGTGGCCTTCCTTATGCTCTACAAGTTAGTGAAACCATATGATACTTGACTCTCTCTGCTTGACCTATTTCATTCAGCATAATCTCTTCCAGTCCCATCCATGTTGATACTGAAGTTGGGTACTCATTCTTTCTGAAGGAGGCATAATACTCCATTGTATATATAGGCCATATCTTCTTTATCCATTCGTCTGTTGAAGGGCATTTTGTTTCTTTCCACAGTTTGGCGACTATGGCCATTGCTGCTATGAACAATGGAGTACAGGTGGCCCTTCTTTTCACTACATCTGTATCTTTGGAGTAAATACCCAGCAGTGCAATTGCAGGGTCTTAGGGTATCTTTGTTTTCAATTTCTTAAGGAATCTCCACACTGTTTTCCAAAGTGGCTACACCAACTTGCATTCCCATCAACCGTGTAAGAGTGTTCCCCTTTCTTTGCATCCTCTCCAATACTTGTTGTTTACTGTCTTGTTAATTTTGGCCATTCTAATTGGTGTAAGGTGGTATCTCAATGTGGTTTTGATTTGAATCTCCCTGATGTTTAATGATGATGAACATTTTTTCAGGTGTTTCTTAGCCATTTTATATTGGGAGTTCTTAATTTTAAAAAATTTCATGTTGGGTGCCTGGGTGGCTCAGTTGGTTAAGCAACTGCCTTTGGCTCATGTCATTGTCTCAGAGTCCTGGGATTGAGTCTCACATGTGGCTCCCTGCTCAGCAGGGAGTCTACTTCTCCCTCTGACCCTCTCCCTATCTTGTGCTTACTCTCTCATTCTATCTCAAATAAATAAATAAAATCTTTAAAAAGATTTTATGTTGTTTATTGCTTAATGGTCTGTTGGGTTCTGTCTTCTTCTTTTTTTTTTTAAAAATTTTTATTTATTTGTCAGAGAGAGAAGGAAAGAGAGCAGGGTGAGGGACAGGCAGAGGGAGAAGCAGGCTCCTCCATGAGCAAGGAGCCCGATGTAGGACTTGATCCCAGGACCCTGGGATCATGACTTGAGCCAAAGGCAGATGCTTAATCGACTGAGCCACCCAGGTGGCCCCTTGTTATGTCTTCTTGATGTATTGGATCATTTGCCAATGTGTTACAATGTCTCCCCTTCTCTATTTCAATGTCATTGGCATTAAATTTCACTTTAATATTAATTTTTTTGTCATTATTATCTAAAAATAAATATCAAATTTATTTTTCATGTTTACTCATTTTTAAATTTTCAGTCTTTCATTGTCACTGTTTTGGATGTAGTTTTTGAAAATAACAAAAAGCTGATTTAAAAAAGTTTGATTATCTTTTTGTAGGAGAAAGCAAACTTTTTTTTCAGTTTTAATTAATTATTTTATTAATATATAATGTATTATTTGCCCCAGGGGTACAAGTCTGTGAGTTGTCAGGCTTACACACTTCACAGCACTTCACCATATCACATACCCTCCCTAATGTCCATAATCCCACCCCCTTCTCCCAAACCCCCTTCCCCCAGCAAACATCAGTTTGTTTTGTGAGATTGAGAGTCTGTTATGGTTTGTCTCTCTCCAGATCCCATCTTGTTTCATTTTTTCCTTCCCTACCCTTCAACCCCCCCCCCCCACTCTGCCTCTCAAACTCCTCATATCAGGGAGATCATATGATATTTGTCTTTCTCTGACTGACTTATTTCACTCAGCATAATACCCTCTAGTTCCATCCACATTGTTGCAAATGGCAATATTTCATTTCTTTTGATGGCTGCACAGCATTCCGTTGTATATATATAACACATTTTCTTTCTCCATTCATCTGTTGATGGACATCTAGATTCTTTCCATAGTTTAGCTGTTGTGGACACTGCTGCTATAAACATTCAGGTGCACATGCCCCTTCAGATCACTACATTTGCATCTTTAGCGTAAATACCCAGTAGCATGATTGCTTGGTCTTAGGGTAGGTCTGTTTTCAACTTATTTTTTTAATTAATTTATTTATTTGACAGACAGAGTTCAGAAGTAGGCAAAGAAGCCAGCAGAGGGGGTGGGAAGCAGGCTCCATGCTGAGCAGAGAGCCCGATGTGGAGGCTCGATCCCAGGACCCTGGGATCATGACCTGAGCTGAAGCAGAAGCTTTAACCCACTGAGCCACCCAGGCTCCCCTGTTTTCAACTTTTTGAGGAAGCTCCATGATGTTTTCTAAAGTGCCTGCACCAGCTTGCATTCCCACCATAGTGTAGGAGGGTTCCCCTTTCTCTGCATTCTCTCCAACATCTGTTGTTTCCTGACTGTTAATTTTAGCCATTCTGACTAGTATGAAGTGGTATCTCATTATGGTTTTGATTTGTATTTCTCTGATGCTGATTGATGTGGAGCACTTCTTCATGTATCTTTTGGCCATTTGATTGTCCTCTTTGCAGAAATGTCTATTCATGTACTCTGCCCATGTCTTGATTGGATTATTTTTTCTTTGGGTGTTGAGTTTGATTAGTTCTTTATAGATTTTGGATACTAGCCCTTTATTTGAAATTGCATTTGTGAATATCTTCTCGCATTCTGTAAGTTGTCTTGACTGGTTTCTTTGCTGTGGAAAAGCTTTTTAGCTTGATGAAGTCCCAGTAGTTCATTTTTGCCCTTGCTTCCCTTGCCTTTGGCGATGTTTCTAGGAAGAAGTTGCTGCGGCTGAGGTCGAAGAGGTTGCTGCCTGTGTTCTCCTCGAGGATTTTGATGGATTCCTGTCTCACATTGAGATCTTTCATCCACTTTGAGTCTACTTTTGTGTGTGGTATAAGGAAATGGTACAGTTCCATTCTTCTGTATGTGACTGTCCAATTTTCCCAACACCATTTGTTGAAGAGACTGTCTTTTTTCCATTGGACATTCTTTCCTGCTTTGTCAAAGATTAGTTGACCATAGAGTTGAGGGTCTATTTTTGGGCTCTCTATTCTGTTCCATTGATCTGTGTGTCTGTTTTTGTGCCAGTACCATACTGTCTTGATGAGTACAACTTTATAATGGAGCTTGAAGTCTGGAATTGGGATGCCAACAACTTTGGCTTTCTTTTTCAACATTCCTCTGGCTATTTGAGGTCTATTCTGATTTCATATAAATTTTAGGATTGTTTGTTCCACTGCTTTGAAATAAAATTGATGGTATTTTGGTAGGGATTGCATTAAATGTTTAGATTGCCTTAGGTAGCATAGACATTTTCACAATATTTGTTCTTCCAATCCATGAACATGGAATGTTTTTCCATTTCTTTGTGTCTTTCTCAATTTCTTTCATGAGTACTTTATAGTTTTCTGAGCACAGATTCTTTGCCTCTTTGGTTAGGTTTATTGGTTTTTGGTTAGGTTATTTTTATTGGTTTATTGGTTAGGTTTATTTATTTATGGCTTTGGGTGCAGTTGTAAATGGGAGTGCCTCCTTAAATTCTTTCTTCTGTCTTGATATTGGTGTATAGAAATGCAACTGACTTGTGTGCATTGATATTATATCCTGACACTTTACTAAATTCCTATATGAGTTCTAACAGTTTTGGAGTGGATTCTTTTGGGTTTTCCACATAAAGTATCATATCACCTGCAAAGAGTGAGAGTTTGACTTCTTTGCTGATTTGGATGCCTTTTTCTTTTTGTTGTCTGGTTGCTAAGGCTAGGACTTCTAGTACTATGTTGAATAGCAATGGTGATAATGGACATACCGGCCATGTTCCTGACCTTAGCAGAAAAGCTCTCAGTTTTTCCCTATTGAGAATGATATTCACTATGGGTTTTTCATAGATGGCTTGATGAAATTGAGGTATGTACCCTCTATCCCTACTCTTTGAAGAGCTTTGATCAAGAAAGGATGCTGTACTTTGTCAAACAGAAAGCAACCTTTTTATATTTATTGAAATAGCTGAAATACTTGCTATATTATTTCTATCTCATTTTATTTTTGCTGTTATATTTTCTTTCTTTCTTTCTTTCTTTCTTTTTTTTTTCTTTTTGGTGTGACCAAGGTTTAGTTTACTTCCTTTGCTTCTTACATATTTTAAGTTTTGTGAGTCTCAATTTTCTTGATAATTGGTATTGCATTTACTTATTGCCAGATTAAAGGCCAATTATTTTTCATCGACTTGAGGATGATACATGATGAATAAGAGAATTAATATGTTTGCCGTCATGAATTTAACATTCTCTGGAATCAGATAGAAATTGAGCAACCAACAAATCAGTAATAATTAAATAAACAAGGAAATATTGGATGAGTACTGTGTAGAGAATTCAAATATAAAAATACAATAGCAAGTGACTGAGAGTCCTGTTAATGGTGTCATCTGAATTCTTCTTCCATGCCTTGGCCCTTGCCCCTTCATAAGGATGACAGCAACGTGATCCCCATCTTCTTTGAATTCTCAATGTTTTTTTCTTTGCCTTTCTAGATAGGTTTACATGTGCACACAAATTCACACACTTGCTTTTTCTTTTTTTCTCATTTTAACACAATGTACACATGGCACTTTCATTGGGGAAAAAGAGAACATGTGTGTTTTACTAAGAGTAAATTTTTTTTTCTTTAGCAAAACTGAGTGTTTTTCCATTCTGACATTTTATTAATTTTGTTTCAAGCAAAAGAAATGAGTTCATTAAAAGTGGAAAAAAAGAGACAGTAATAGCATTTTGTGGCAATATATTTATTTAATGTCAAATTAAATTAATAAAATATGTGGAGATTATATTTTAATACTTTCATCATTTTATTGAGATTTTTAAAGATCTTTCTAAAGGAAATTGGCCAACATATTAATTTATACCATAATTGCAGAAAGCTGATTGATATAATAGTTTTTATGTGACAAAATATTGTTATAACTTAAAATGCATTAAGATCAAAGTAGCACTATTAATTTATTTTAGGTTCAAAATTTGTCCACTTAGGACAACAACATAATATAAGAACCTTGGACAATTAATTCCTCTTTAGAAAATTTTAATTTTTTGCAGTGTTTGCAGTAGAGCCTAAAACAGTACTTGCAAAGCCTCACTTAACTTTTATTTTTCAGACAGTTATAATTAGTAATTCACTTTTTTATGGAAAGCTGGTTTTCTTAACCTCTTTTAAAAAAATCACTGGGATGATTTTAAGAATTAAATAACATAATAATAATTAAAAGCATCTTAAAATTTTTATATGGCTAGTGCTACTTTATACAAAGTTTTGTGTGTCTTGTAGCTCTAAGACAAAATCCAGATTTGGCTTTACTCATTACATTACATGATAGTTGGTTTGATGTTATTTAAAACTGTCTGAGATACTAAGCATTTACTGGGGTTTTGATTAGTGACTGGCAAACTTCAAAAGGCCTGGATATTTGGTTTGGATAAGGCTTGATTAGTTTGGATGGCTATTCAGATTTCCCTGCAGATCTCCTAGGGCCTCTTTACATGTCTTTTCTGTCTGAATATTCCATTTTTCATCCATCTTCCAAGAAAATGAGTTTTATATTTTTAAGGCTATAATTCCTCACCAAATATTCTTGATTTCTCTCTTTATGAAGATTGAGAAGTCATATGATCAATTATTTTTCCAGACCTTTATATCCATTATATGTATTTACACAGATAATTTTCTTTTCCTGTTTTCAGAACCATGGACTTTTTAGAATTAAAAGGACTTTGACATCACCTAGTCAATCCCGTTAAGAAAATGAGTTTGGTAAGCTCATATAGTCATGCAAGCTTAGTTGCTAAGTAGAGATACAGGTAGTTCAAATTGGATTGTAGTACGGGATAAATCATACACTATACTAAAAATATCTAGCTGTATTAGGTTACACTCCCCTCCCCCCTTACTTTTCTTCCTTCTTTTCACATGAATGAGTTAGTAGATAAACATGAACTGGATTCTATTTCATGTATCCTCTTTGGACCACAATTCCTTAAATCCTCTTCCCTATCTCTTCTCTGGTCTAGAAGCATCTGCTTCTTTTTTCTTCTTGGCCTGTTCAATCTTTGCTTTCCCATCATAAGGATTTTTCACCTATATATTGTTTTCTGGGGTCAATAGCCAAAATTTCAAGAATGCCATCAATATTATATGCCATGGTCCTTAATGACCTATCACAAAGTGATGAGAATAGTAGACACAAATTATATACTTGTGATTTTTATGTTCAAAGATGTCCCACGTAGGAATTATGGTATAGAAATCATTGATAAATGCTTTTCCTTCTGGTTAGAGTTACTGATAGATGTCTAATGAAATGCATATATCCTCTCTTTGGACCATTCTGTCCTCTGATCTTTGTGTAGGAGGGTTTTTCTCTTGTTTTACCTCAAATATTTCTTTCTCAGTGAGGTCTTTCATAATACTTCATCTAAAGAAGGTCCCAGGTTCTCTTTAACTCACCATTTACTTTTATTTCATACTTACCTACAATATAAATACATAAAATTTTCCTTCTAATTTGCTTACCTGTTATTTTTCTCCCTGCCCTGACAACTTAAATAGTTTATATCCATGATATCATGGATCTGTCTGTCTTGTTCATTGCTGAACTTCTAGCACTAGAATTGTGTTCTGTAGAGACAGATGTTCAATAATTATCAAATGATTTCATGTTACTTCCACTGAACCAAATCTAGTAAGGTTGACTAATTTATTCCAAAGCACAGAACTTGTGAGGGGTAGAACTGGCAATCAAATCCACATTTCATCCATTTCAACATTCATGTTTCTTATCAAGACCTTTGATTACTCTCAGACTACTTTTGGATTCTATCTAAAAATGGAAAAGAAAACAAAAGCCACTCTATTCTTAGGTGTACCAATTCAGAGTCACACACTTTCCAACATTTTAGACAAAATTGTTATCTCTAAGACAGCCATTTATGTTTTCCAGATTCTCACATTTATTACAGTTCTAACAATTTAATTAGACATTAATGGGACATTCATTTCTTACCTTAGTTATTAGGAAACTTCAAGGAGATCCTTTGAACTCTTTTAATATTCTGATCTAAGAGTGCAAGCAGTTTTTGGAATCCTCTGTTGTTTATTCATTCAGTAATCTAAAGCTTGTATAATACATATATAATAATATAGTTCATTGGTCCAAGAATTTTTGCAACTAAGTGTTTAAAACATACATTATCAGGTCTGACTATGACATTTTAATAATTTGTGAGGTACCCATGCTTCTAGTATTTTAAAAATAACTTCTGATTTATTATTATGACTATCTAGGAGCTGGAGTTTATTGGTATTGTTTTCAACATCACTAGTACCACCATTTTATTATCCAAAGAATTAAGATTTCAGTCCTTGAGGAAGAATGATGTTGGCATTTCCTTCCCTTTAATTCATCCATGAATGAGCATCAACTGTTTATCAGGAGAAGGAAAAATTTAGAAGTGTGATGACTTTATCATTAATTGAGAAACATATTTTACTGAGAAATGGAGAAAGATATATTTTTTAAAGCTTTCTTTTGTTTTAAAGATTTTATTTATTTATTTGACAGAGAGATCACAAGTAGGCAGAGAGACAGGCAGAGAGAGAGGGATCAGGTTCCCTGCTGAGCAGAAAGCCCAATGTGGGGCTCTATCCTAGGACCCTGAGATCATGACCTGAACCAAAGGCAGAGGCTTGAACCCACTAAGTCACCTAGAAGCCCTGAGAAAGATATATTTTTAAAGGGATTTTAAGTAAGTATATTTGTTTTACATTTTACCAAGTTCCTTAAAAATAGAAGTTATGTTATAAAAATAATTTTATTTTGAAAGTCAATTTAATAGGTAAAGTAGAGGAGTTAATGCTTAGCTATAGATCTGTATAAAGAAATTAAACATAACAATCGAAGCAATTTTATTTATTTATTTATTTATTTTTAAAAAGATTATTTATTTGAGAGAGAGAAAGAGAGGGAGAGTGCAAGTGGGGGGGGCAGAGGGGGAGGGAGAGGCAGAGGGAGAAAGAATCTAAAGTAGACTCTGCACTGAGTATTGGTACTGAAACTAAGGGTCTCATGCTCAATCAACTCAGTCACTCAGGCCCCTCTTAAAGCAGTTCTAAGCTATCTTACTCATAATATTGGGCTGAAACAAACTCAGAAAACATGTAATTCCAGCTATTCAACATTATATAAATGTTTCTATAAATGTAGGTAGAAAAAAATTTAAAATAATGTCTAGGAATTAAAAAATGAATTTTTATCTACTTTTCAGAACACTGGTTATATATAAAAGTTACATAGAAAATATTTTTGGATGCCCGGGTGGCTCAGTGGGTTATGCATTTGCCTTCTGCTCAGGTCATGATCCCAGGATCTTGGGATCAAGCCCAGCATCGCACTCATTGGGGATCCTGCTTTTCCCATTCTCTCTGCCTGCCACTCCTCCGCTTGTGCTCTCTCTGTCAAATAAATAAATAAGATCTTAAAAAAAAATATTTTGGTTATGTTATTAGCTCACTGTTTTTACATAGCCTCTGGTTATTATAGGTAGACACTGTTAAGGAAGATGTGGGAAGTTTTTAAGCTGAGGGCTATCTACAGGAAGTAAAAGAGCAAGAAATTAAAAGAAGTTTCTACTCTAGCAAGACACTCATAATCCTGGAACTATAGAGCATTCTAAAGGTTAATTGGTAGTGTGATTTTCCTGAAAACATTATTATTTTTTAGATTGATTGACTGATTTAGAGAGTAGGGGGAGAGGCAGAGGGAGAATATCTTCAAGCTGACTCCCCACTGTGGAGGCTGGATCCTGATGCAGGGTGGGGGTTGGGGGCAAGAGATCTCAGGACCCATGAGATCATGACCTGAGCCAAAACAAGAGTCACATGTTCAACTGACTGAGCCTTCTAGGTGCCCCATAAGCTCCAAATATTTTTAAAAAAATTCATACACATTTTAACTTTGGTAGATGAAACTAATGACCTATTGCCAAAAATGTATATAAATGAGAAGCATTTGAAATATAGCTTTATGGTTGTGTATTGAAATATTAATATTAAATATTAATTAAAATATTCTGGGCTTATGTGACTTTCTAAAATAATTTAAAATTCATTATCCTTATCTTACTGTGGAGATTTTTTACTTGAACTTATATTCTCTAATTTTTCTAAAACAGATTGGAAAACTCAATGTTACTACTTAGTGCCTGTAATTATATTTCAACATGGGGAAATTTGTCTCTTTGTGAGGTCAACAGTAATATTTTATGATTATTCCTCATGAAAATGTTATTTGGTTGTATTTTATTTGTTTTGTAGACTAGTAGCTTTTCCAGTGTTAAGATGGTTTTAATTTATTTAAGAACAAGATGACATAAAAATGAAGAAATGCAAAGCCAGCCATCTGGGGCTAGTTTTAATAGCAGTGTGCTCATAGAAGGTATGGAAGGCCCACTACCAACCAAAGTAATTCATTAGTTTTCTTGGTTCATCTGTATTTAAATAGTAGCCAAATAAACTTTGCGGATGTATTGAAAAAAAATGCTGTGGCTTATATTGGTATCACCTCTTTCAAAACCTTCATTGATAATATAGGAGTTTCCAGGTTAATGGAATAAACTCGTTTAAGTTGCCCATCTTGAGAAACTTACCCTCTTTAAGCCAAAAAACACATCTCTATGCCCATGACTGTCTGAATATCATGGTTTTTGCACTTACATTCTTCACACTCAATGTTAAATGTGTATATATTGAATTATTTATCTATTGTGTCAGTAATATTTAGATATTAACTGTGAGTTTCTTTGAAGTTCTCTTAAATCATAAAGGTGCTTGGGGGCAACGCAGAACGTAAGCTAGTTAGTTTTAATAAAAGTTTAAACACTATAAAGATTTGGTTCATTTTACTGATACATGAAGTGATACAGAAAGTGTATTATTTACAGCTTTCATTGAATTAAATAAAGCTTTTCAGTGTTACTTGTACTTTTTACAGAACCACAAGACATACCTAAATAAGGTAGAACAATAATGATATTAACATGATTCTCTGAATTTATTTTGCCTTGAGTCTATATACAATATATGGGAAAAGTGAATAATTGAGCTAAAAATAAAAAAAAAATAAGATAAAACTTTGATATTCAGGAAAATACTGCTATTAGCAGTGATTTTTAAAAGGTAGGAGAAAATCAGAATCACTTATGAAAAATGTCAGTGTTTTTCTCTATACACAAAGAGACTTTACCAGGAGCCGTAAATGTGAGTACGGACTTTGGAGAGAAACATGTAGTTTTGATTTTAAACCCTGTGCCTTACTAGAAATATAATCTTGACAATTTACTCAAAACCGGATCACAAATATAAATCTAAATGCCATGCCTAATAGATACTTGCTCATAGAGGAGATTTTGATATTTTTTTTTACCAAAGAAAAAGAACCATGTGAGTTATGTTTATGTTAATTAGCTTGATTGTGGCGAGCATTTCACAATGTATACTTATATCAAAACATCACTTTGTATATGTTAGATATATACACATTTCCTTTGTCAGTTATACCTCCATAAAGCTGGAAAAAAAAAAATGCCATGCCTACAGTGACCTGGCAAAACTGAAATGAGTGAAATTGTCTGGATGGGGATTTGGTGATCTGAGTGTCTGTGCCTCATCCAAACTGGGTATCACTTGTTTCCATGTTCAGTATTATTAGGTATTTTGATGTCCCAGAGAAGGTGGATATATAGTTTCTGTGTTCAGTCCTCTATTTTTTTTTAAATTTGGCAAGCAATTAGAGTATCCTAAAAATACTTCTGGCCAAGATTCAGACTGTGGATACCAGATTGTGACACTACCTTTATAGTAAACATATAAACATGTATTTCCTCATAAGAAAGGTTTTTTTTTTTTTTTAATGAAGATTAATGAGATAATGTCGAAGTACCTGGCATGTTGCAGATCTTTAATAAAGGTTTGTTCCCATTGACCTTTTCTACTCAATCTTCAACTTCCCTTCCCTTACCAGTAGAAACAGACAATAAAACCTGCATTTACTCTGCAGCTTTTAGCTTTTGTGCTTATCACAAGATTTTGAGTTAGCTTTTATATTAATGCATTGTGTTTATTTAAAACTATCAAATAGAAAACATAGTTACCTTATCAACTTTTTAAAAAAGATTTTAGTTGATTTTAGCCATTCTGACTGGTGTGAGGTGATACCTGATATGAGGAAGTGGTGATGCAACATGGGGGCTTAAGTGGGTAGGAGAAGAATAAATGAAACAAGATGGGATTGGGAGGGAGACAAACCATAAGTGACTCTTAATCTCACAAAACAAACTGAGGATTGCTGGGGGGAGGGGGTTTGGGAGAAGGGGGTGGGATTATGGACACTGGGGAGGGTATGTGCTTTGGTGAGTGCTATGAAGTGTGTAAACCTGGTGATTCACAGACCTGTACCCCTGGGGATAAAAATATATGTTTATAAAAAATAAAAAAATAAAGAAAAAAGATTTTAGTTACTTATTTGAGAAAGAGAGAGAGAGCAAGTGGGGGAGGCACAGAGAGAAAAGAACAAGCAGACTGTGCTAAGCATGGAGCCCTGCTCCAGGCTCTGTCCCATGACCTGAGATCATGACCAGAGCCAAAACCAAGAGTTGGGTGCTTAACTGACTGAGCCACCAGGCACCTCCCTTATCAACTTTGAAATGTATTTTTACAAGGTGTTTACATAGATGGAAAATATATACCATCTGTGGTACCATATATACCACCTATGGTACCATATTTACTTAAGTTTACTAAGTACGATAGTTACTTAAGCTACTTTAAAGATCTGTTAAGTATTCCCTGGCAGATACATCCAGTCCATGTGGGTGATCAAAATAACCAGAATAGACGTTTTTGACTCATGTTACATCATGGCAGTCTGCAGAGCTTTATCATAGACTGTAGGAAGAGTTTCTAAGGTCTGATATATATATTTTTTCTTATAGGAACTAAATGGAATAATGGAAATTTGAGATTTTATGTCAAATGGATCTGGGTTTGAATATTTATTCTGTCATAATCTTAGTTGTGAGGCTGGCTGCATAATTTAATTTTTTAAAAAAGTGAGATAATAGGGCGCCTGGTTGGCTCAGTGGGTTAAGCCGCTGCCTTCGGCTCAGGTCATGATCTCAGGGTCCTGGGATCAAGCCCCGCATCGGGCTCTCTGCTCAGCAGGGAGCCTGCTTCCTCCTCTCTCTCTCTTCCTGCCTCTCTGCCTACTTGTGATCTCTCTCTGTCAAATAAATAAATAAAATCTTAAAAAAAAAAGTGAGATAATACTTTTCTGGGAAAGGGTTTAGATGAGGGTTAGGTGAGATAATTTTTATTTAAAAGAGCCCAGTATATGTCAATTAACCTTATTCTATCATTTCTACCTTTAATATAATATAGTTTTCATTTATTACACAATAATTGAATACTTCTTGGGTTATTTAATCCTAGATGTGTAAATATGACATTGTACCAGATCCTGGCTTGTTAATTACCCAACTTTTAAAGGTAGATGAACATTTGATTCTGGCTACTTCCTCAGGCCTTGTTAATTTTTGAGTTACTTACTATTTTTTGAGGTTATTTCACCTATAAAACAGTGAAGTTTTCCATGTTTTGTTTTGAATTTTGACTTTTAAATAGACATTAAGTGTTCATTGGATAAATGAATAGAATATCTTGCTAGAATATAACACTTAAAAAAATCTCGAGCATGTAAACAAGTAAATCAAAAAATCGTATAACTCAGTAAATTCAGTTCCATAAAATATATTATTATCTGACTCTTCCACTAGGAGATTCCTTTGCCTTTTCCACTCTCTATCAGTAAATCTAACCTGATTTGTAGCAGACAACCATTACCTAGAACACCTAAATGATTATAGACATTAAGTATGCAGTAAGAAATGACTTTCATTTGCTATTATAGTTTCAGTCACATGAATGGATATAGGAGAAGTCACATTTAGACCAGTCTTATGTAAGGGTTAACTGAGTGATATGTACATTTTACTATATAACAATATAATAAACTCTACTATATATGTGTTATTTAATAAATAGATGAGAGTTATATAAATGACAACTAATGTTAAAGCCACCGTTAAAGAAATGTATAAATAACATACTCCATAATGTTTATAGTAGTTTTCCTGAATGGTGGGATTCAGATGACTTTTACTTTCTTTATGTTGTGTATATCTTTTGAAAGTTTTATTTTGGGTAAACATTATTTATAAAACTAGATAAACAATAATACTGATTTCACTAAGATAAATATGATATGAAATGCTTTTAGGAAAATAGGACATTATATATTTTCTATTTTTAACCAAAGTTTAATTCATTGTTACTTAAACTCAACTATAGTAAAAAGAATTGAAGTAAAACTTAAGAAATTGTCAGAGTAGGATAAATATACTTTTAAGCAATCTTAATTCAAAAAATATGTATCTAAAAGTAAAAATATGTATTATATATTAATTAAGCTATTTTTAGAAAGAAAAAATAAGATTATGCTATATTCAAGGGAACAACTGGACAGCAGTTAGGCTGTAATAGTGAATCACTATGTATGATAAATATAACTATGACTTAACTCTGCTGAACTTGAACTTGAATATGAACTTCTTTTCAAGTGGTCGGTCCTCTCTTCTGAAATTTTTCTCATGATTACTAACCATAATATAGTTTTTAGATCTAGTGCCATCCTTTGTTACTTTATTATTTTTGGTTTCTTTCTTGCACATTTATCTTTACTGACCACTTACTTCTTGGTAATCCTGTCGTTTAACTTTCACCATGTAATAAGTCCTATTCCTTTTCCTTTTAACTCCATCTGTTCTTGTCAGGCTCACTGTCTTATAGACACATTCAAGTTTATTTTTATTTTAGGTTAGAGTTACACTATTTTTAACCATAGGCTATGTAAGATTTACAAAACAGCAACAAAACAAAAAACCGAGACTGATAACTTTTAAATTAATTATAGAAATTGAAAGAAAACATTTCAGGCCAAAAGATGAGTTAACATTTTAGAATTACATAGAAATGACTACATTAGTAGTTAATAAATTATTAATAGACACTTAATATTTGTTGAATAGATAAAAGGTTATACAAAAATGATGTAAAAGTGAGAGATACTACCTGCTTTTATATTGTCTCATAATAAATACAATACAATAAATACAATATAACATTTTCATCAGAGGGAATTTAGAATGGTATCTCACACATAGGAAGGAATAAGAAGTAGAACAGAATGTTTCTCTTGTCTACCAGGATTTGGAGTTCCTATGGTTTTTGTCTTTGATAACATTGACCGTCTTTCAAAAACAAAAGGCTATAAAGCTTATCTGAATTGGGGAAGGGTAAAATTGATCAATTAGAGTGTTCTGGTTCCATAGCTTTAAATGGTCTTATACCACTCTAAAACTGTAAAGTGCTGAAAATATGTTCAACATTGAGTGTATAGTTGTTGAATTTTTCTTATATTGATAGACTAGATGAAAACAGAAGGTCAAGAACAGAAAAGTTGATCAGGACATTCAACTAGAGTTGAGCTTGTGAGGAAGAAAATTGTGAAATAGAGGTAACTGTCATTTTAGAAGTGGATTCAGATTGAATTAATAATGAGAGCAAAATCTTAATCATGTCAAATTTAATATTATTTACAAATACACTTTTAAATTAAAATTCTCCTCTGGCTCACCTATTCCTTTTTGGTCTTTTCTTAGTTAATTTAATCATTATGCTTCTCTTTGCTGCTTCTTGCAGAATCCAGCTCTGATTTACAGTGCACACTGTGCCCTTTAGAAAGGTTGGATTAATGTATCTTGTATTTTTCTTTTTCCATCTTCTGGAGCTTATTATTTTAAAAGCTTTTACAACTTGAGAATCTGATGATAAATCATCTTGTTTACAAGCAAAGTTTAACAAATGTTGGCTGGTAATAATAACCCATTAGTTATTCATTATAAGTAGACTATGTGTATTTATATCACAGATGCTTACTACATAGAGAATGATAGAGCCCTGCAATTCTTATAACTGTATTTATTAATGTGTCAAGTAATAAGAGTCCCAGGATGGGGAATATATTACTTAATTCCATAAGAAGCTCAAATTGAAACACACAGTTTTGTATGGTCTAAAACATCTGTCATTAATAAAGGCTATAATAATTTTTAACCACTTGTAGTAATCTATTACTTTGAATTAAACAGAGGTCTAAAAATTAATTAAAATGTCAAAAAGGAGATTTATATTGCCAGAAAAATTATGTTAATCAGTATCTAATGAAAATCTTTCATTATTAAGTACCAAAATATTTGAACCTAGAATAAGTGATTTTTAGCTGAGTAGATTATTTTCCAGTAATAAAATGTGTCAAATAATAAGTTGTGTTTGTTAATATAGATTTTACTTTTTATAAACCAGAATGAAGTCTATATATAATTGGCATATTTTAAAGACAAGTAATTTTAAAAGCTAAAAATAACTCTATAAACTGTGATTTGGAATTTAAATTGGATATTATTTCTTAGAGCCAAGTGGGCTTCATAAATTTTAGAATTTATTAAATAACTTGTTTAAAGTTGGACAGCTCTTTGTTTCTCTTTGGAGGAGAATCCAGATCTTAAAGTAATCTATGTGTGGGAAAAAAATGGAGTAGTTGAAACATTATGAAAGCTTTATGAAGGTTTATTTTCCAAGAGGAAGTCAGCAACTATAACCCTGTATATTTAGTTGGCTAGGAAATATTTAAAATAAATTTCCATCCCCATCCCCATAAAGATGAGTCTTATTAGAAAGTCCAACTTTTTTGAAAATTAGCTTTCATTATAAAAATCCTGTCAATTCTGTTTTGCCTCTCAATGTTTTGATAATTTTAAGGAAATGTTTTGATAATTTTAAGGAAATCCTGTGTTTGAGAATAAAGTAACTAATTTGAACCAAATTTTACATTTTATTACCATAGACACCATATATATATATATATATACATATATATATATATACATATATATATATATATAGTATGTTGCTTTATTATTTCTTTCTGCTTATTTTAGATATAATTTGGTCTTCTATTATAGTTTCTTCAGGTGGAAGTTTAAATATGGATTTGAGACCTTTATTCTTTTTTTTAAATTTAAGCATTTAATGCTAGAAACTACGTTTAGGTATTGCTTTAGCTTTATTCCACAAATTTCGATATATTGTGTTTTCTTTTTTACTCAGTGAAAAATATTTTATAATTTCCTTTATGTTTTCTTCATTGGCCTGTGGTTATTTAGAAGTGTTGCTTAACTTATAAACATTTCGGGACTTTCCAGGCATTTTTCTCACACTGATTTCTAGGTTAGTTCCATTGTAATTATAAAACATACTCTGTATGATTTAAACTTCTTAAATTGTTGATGTTTGTTTATGTCCCACTATATCTTTGTGGAGTTTCTATGAGCATTTGCAAAAACTATATATATCTTCACTTTTAGATGAAGAGTTGTACAAATATCAGGTCAAATTGCTTTATAGTATTGTTTCAGCCTTCTATATCTTTACTGATATGCTCTCTTACACTGTAATAGTGATTCAGAGAGAAGTGAAGTCTAACAATAAATTTGTCTATTTCTCCTTTTAATTTTTGATTTTGGTCAATTTTTGATTTTTATATTTTAGAGCTCTGTCATTTGGTGTATATGCATTTAGATTAGTATGTCTTCTTGATACCACTTCTATATAATTATGTGTATCTTTTTTTTATCTACATATTTTTTATTATGTTCAATTAGCCAACATAAAGTTCATCATTAGTTTTTAAATTTTTTTTAAATTTATTTATTTTCTTCAGCATAACAGTATTCATTGTTTTTGCACCACACCCAGTGCTCCATGCATTCTGTGCCCTCTCTAACACCCACCATCTGGTTCCCCCAACCTCCCACCCCTCGCCCCTTCAAAACCTTCAGATTGTTTTTCAGAGTCCATAGTCTCTCATGGTTTACCTCCCCTTCGAATTTCCCTCAACTCCCATCTCCTCTCCAGATCCCCTTGTCCTCCACGCTATTTGCTATGCTCCACAAATAAGTGAAACCATATGGTAATTGACTCTCTCTGCTTGACTTATTTCACTCAGCATAATCTCTTCCAGTCCCGTCCATGTTGCTACAGAAGTTGGGTATTCATCCTTTCTGATGGAGGCATAATACTCCATAGTGTATATGGACCACAACTTCCTTATCCATTCGTCCGTTGAAGGGCATCTTGGTTCTTTCCACAGTTTGATGACCGTGGCCATTGCTGCTATAAACATTGGGGTACAGATGGTCCTTCTTTTCACTACATCTGTATCTTTGGCGTAAATACCCAGGAGTGCAATTGCAGGGTCATAAGGAAGCTCTATTTTTAATTTCTTGAGGAATCTCAACACTGTTCTCCAAAGTGTCTGCACCAACTTGCATTTCCACCAACACTGTAGGAGGGTTCCCCTTTCTCCACATCCTCTCCAACACATGTTGTTTCCTGTCTTGCTAATTTTGGCCATTCTAACTGGTGTAAGGTGGTATCTCAATGTGGTTTTAATTTGAATCTCCCTGATGGCTAGTGATGATGAACATTTTTTCATGTGTCTGATAGCCATTTGATGT
>NC_081561.1:72102170-72104360 GCF_022355385.1 Mustela nigripes | reverse complement strand
CATGTTGTTTCCTGTCTTGCTAATTTTGGCCATTCTAACTGGTGTAAGGTGGTATCTCAATGTGGTTTTAATTTGAATCTCCCTGATGGCTAGTGATGATGAACATTTTTTCATGTGTCTGATAGCCATTTGTATGTCTTTGTTGGAGAAGTGTCTGTTCATATATTCTGCCCATTTTTTTTTATATGATTGTCTGTTTTGTGTGTGTTGAGTTTGAGGAGTTCTTTATAAATGCTGGATATCAACCTTTTGTCTGTACTGTCATTTGCAAATATCTTCTCCCATTCCGTGGGTTGCCTCTTTGTTTTCTTCACTGTTTCCTTTGCTGTGCAGAAGCTTTTGATTTTGATGAAGTCCCAAAAGTTTATTTTGGCTTTTGTTTCCTTTGCCTTTGGAGACATATCTTGAAAGAAGTTGCTGTGGCTGATATCAAAGAGATTACTGCCGATGTCCTCCTCTAGGATTCTGATGGATTCTTGTCTTACATTGAGGTCTTTTATCCATTTTGAGTTTATCTTTATGTACAGTGTAAGAGAATCGTTGAGTTTCATTCTTCTACATATAGCTGCCCAGTTTTCCCAGCACCATTTATTGAAGAGACTGTCCTTTTTCCACTGTATATTTTTTCCCATTTTGTCGAAGATTAATTGACCATAGAGTTGAGGGTCCATAACTGGGCTCTCTACTCTGTTCCACTGGTCTATGTGTCTGTTTTTATGCCAGTACTATGTTGTCTTGGTGATCACAGCTTTGTAGTAAAGCTTGAAATCAGGTAGCGTGATGCCCCCTGTTTTATTTTTGTTTTTCAACATTTCCTTAGTGATTCGGGGTCTCTTCTGATTCCATACAAATTTTTGGATTATTTGCTCCAGCTGTTTGAAAAATACCAGTGGAACTTTGATCGGAATTGCATTAAAAGTATAGATTGCTCTAGGCAGTATAGACATTTTAACAATATTTATTCTTCCAATCCAAGAGCATGGAATGTCTTCCATCTTTTTGTGTCTTCTTCAATTTCTTTCATGAGTGTCCTGTAGTTCCTCGAATACAGATCCTTTACCTCTTTGGTTAGGTTTATTCCCAGGTATCTTATGGTTCTTGGTGCTATAGTAAATGGAATCGATTCTTTAATTTCCCTTTCTGTATTTTCATTGTTAGTGTATAAGAAGGCCACTGATTTCTGTATATTGACTTTGTATCCTGCCACGTTGCTGAATTGCTGTATGAGTTCTAGTAGTTTGGGGGTGGAGTCTTTTGGGCTTTCCATATAAAGAATCATGTCATCTGCGAAGAGAGAAAGTTTGACTCCTTCATTGCCAATTTGGATGCCTTTTATTTCTCTTTGTTGTCTGATTGCTGTTGCTAGGACTTCTAAGACTATGTTGAACAAGAGTGGTGAGAGTGGGCATCCTTGTCGTGTTCCTGATCTCAACAGGAAGGCTGCAAGCTTTTTCCCATTGAGGATGATATTTGCTGTGGGTCTTTGATAGATAGTTTTGATGAAGTTCAGGAATGTTCCCTCTATCCCTATACTTTGAAGTATTTTAATCAGGAACGGATGCTGGATTTTGTCCAATGCTTTTTCTGCATCAATTGAGAGGACCATATGGTTCTTCTCTCTTCTCATATTAATTTGTTCTATCACATTGATTGATTTGCGAACCATCAAGGATGGTTGAACCATCCTTGTAGCCCAGGAACGATTCCCACCTGGTCATGGTGGATAATCTTTTTAATGTGCTGTTGGATCCTGTTTGCTAGGCTCTTGTTGAGAATCTTAGCATCCATATTCATCAGTGATATTGGTCTGAAATTCTCCTTTTTGGTAGGGTCTTTGCCTGGTTTGGGGATCAAGGTAATGCTGGCTTCATAGAATGAGTCTGGAAATTTTCCTTCTGCTTCAATTTTTTGAAATAGCTTCAGGAGAATAGGTGTTATTTCTTGTTTAAAGTTTGGTAGAATTCCCCAGGGAATCCATCAGGTCCTGAGCTCTTGTTTTTTGGGAGGTTTTTGATCACTGCTTCAATCTCCTTACTAGATATTGGTCTATTCAGGTTGTCAATTTCTTCCTGGTTCAATTTTGGGAGTTTATAGTTTTCCAGGAATGCATCCATTTCATCTAGGTTGCTTAGCTTATTGGCATTTAACTGTTGATAATAACTTCTGATGATTGTTTCTACTTCCTTGGTG
>NC_081561.1:72025274-72102070 GCF_022355385.1 Mustela nigripes | reverse complement strand
CATAGTTTTCCAGGAATGCATCCATTTCATCTAGGTTGCTTAGCTTATTGGCATTTAACTGTTGATAATAACTTCTGATGATTGTTTCTACTTCCTTGGTGTTAGTTGTGATCTCTCGCTTTTCATTCATAATTTTATGAATTTGGGATTTCTCTCTTTTCTTTAGGATTAGTGTGGCCAATGTTTTATAAATCTTATTGATTCTTTCAAAAAAACCAGCTTCTAGTTTCATTGATATGTTCTACTGTATCTCTGGTTTCTACCTCATTGATCTCAGCTCTAATCTTGATGACTTCCCTTCTTATGTGAGGAGTTGGTTTGATTTGTTGTTGATTCTCCAGTTCTTTAAGGTTTAGAGACAGCTGGTGTGTTCTGGATTTTTCAATTTTTTTGAGGGATGCTTGGATGACTATGTATATCCCCCTTAGGACTGCCTTTGCTGTATCTTAGAGGTTTTGGACCAAAGTGTCTTCATTCTCATTGGTTTCCATGAATTGTTTCAGTTCTTCTTTGAACTCTTGGTTCTTCCAAGCATTCTTAAGCAGGGTGGTCTTTAGCTTCCAGGTGTTTGAGTTCTTCCCGAACTTTTCCTTGTGATTGAGCTCCAGCTTCAAAGCACTGTAATCTGAGAATGTGTAGGGAATAATCTCAGTCTTTTAGTATTGGTTGAGTCCTGATTTGTGACCCAGTTTGTGGTCTATTCTGGAGAAGGTTCCATGTGCACTTGAGAAGAATGAGTATTCTGTTGTTTTAGGGTGGAATGTTCTGTATATATTTATGAGGTCTCATTATGTATATCTTTTTTCTCCCTGATTTTTACTTATTTTGATGTTTATTTTGATATGATTTTAATAATTACAAGTTTGTTTTGATCAGTGTTGAATAATACATACTTTTCCTTCCTTTTACTTCTAACCTATTTGTTGTCAATGAGATTTCTTGTAGACAATATATAGTTGGCTATTTTCTTTTCTTCCAATTTGATGATGGCTGCCATTTAGTCGAAGTGTTTAGGCTATTTGCATTAATATAACTATTAGTTTAATAATAGGACTGCTATTTATGTACCATCTTGCTAGTTGCTTTCTATTGTCCTATCAATTTATTTCTCTTCTTTCACTTCTTTTTTTTTTTTTTAGACTATTTTATCTCCTTTATTGGCTTATTAACACTACCTTTTCTTCTTCTTTTTTTAAAGTATTCAATCTAGGTAAGGTTTGCCATTTACATCTTAATTTATCATAATTTACCTTCAAAAATAGTTTATTCCATTCCTCTATTTTATCTTTTATGTTACTGTCATCATGTATTTTACTTCCACATATACAAAAAATCCCACAGTACATTATTACTATTTTTGGTTTGGGCAGTCTTATATCTTTTAAAGTTATCAAAGGTAGGAAAAAAACCTTTATGTTTACCTTCATTTTTACTGTTCGTACCTTCTTTTCTTTGTAAAAATTCACATTTTCATCTGATTTCAAACTCTTTCTGAATGAAGGATTTCCTTTACCATTTCTTGTAGTAAAGGTCTGCTGGCAATGGCTTTTTTTTCCTAAAAATTTTTATCTTAAACTTAAAAAAGTAGATGTATTTTTACTGAATATGCTGTTTTGAGAAGAATTTTTTCTTTCTTTTTTAAAATTAACATATAATGTATTATTTGCCTCAGGTGTACACGTCTTTGAATTGTCAGGCTTACACACTTCACAGCACTCACCATAGCACATACCTCCCCCAATGTTCATAACTCAACCACTCAAGAATTTTTTTTTCTATGAATTATGTTCAAAATGTCATTTCATTGTCTTTTGGTTTGTATCATCTGATGAGAACTCTGCTGTAATTTTTATCTTTGTTCTTTGTAACTTTGGTTGTCTTCAAATATTTTTTTATACAGCTTTTATTCTTTTTCTGGGACTCACATTTATAGCATTGCATTTGAGTATTGTCCTTTATCTCTTGAATATTCTATTTGATTTCTCTCTTCTTTATTTCGGTTTGGATAATTTCTATTGATGTATCTTCAAGTTCACTGTTTTTTTTTTGTTTGTTTTTACTTTTTATTTTCATAGCTGTGTCCAGTATTTTGATAAACATGTCAAAGGAATTCTCTGTCTCTGATACTGTTCTTTTAAAATTTACAGCGTTTTTATTTTACTCTTATTTTATTGTTTCCATATCACTATGGAAATTTCCCATCTGTTTTTATATGTAGTTCATCTTTTCTAGAAGATTTGCTAACATATTAATTATACTTATAATGTTGCTGTTTGATAGTGCCACCATATGGACATCTCAGTCTAATTTTATTGATTGGTTTATCTTTTGACTGAGATTTTTCCTTCATTTTTTTGCATGTCTCATAATTTTTGACCAAATGACAGTTTCATATACTGAAGAATACTAGTAAAGACTGGGGTAAAAATTATTTAATCTCAGAAATTAGCACATTTCTTCTGTTAGGTTGTTAGTATGGAGGGTTGAGTCAATATTGTTACTACTTGAGCTAGATTTTGGTTTGATTGTTGGTATTTAATCTTCATTGCACCACAGGCTTTGAATTCCTATAGTGGTAGGTTGTTGTTATCTTGCACGAGGAGTGGAGCCTGGAGAGCTGGGGTTTCCTTCAGTGTTCCCCCTCTGCCTGCCTTCAGCTTCAGCAGTCCCTCTATGCCTGCACTATAGAGGGTATTTCTGTGTATATTATTTCCCTGTCCCAGAAATAGCTTGCTATTGATTGCTGATCATGTTAGGAGAGGAGGGTGTTCTATTATCCTGGTCTAGACTCATTTTTAGGTAAGCTCTCTGCTCCTGGGCCTTGGGGTTATAGTTCCCACAGACCTGGCTTTCTTCCTTGTGTCTGCCAAACCCTGCCTTGTATATTTTGAGAATCTCAGGTGGGAGAGTATTTCCTGCTTTTTTACCAGTAGCAGACCTCTGCTTTATATCAGTGTAGGATCTTAAGTCCAAGAGACTTATCTGCTTCTCCTTCAGGAGTAAAAAAAAAATTGCCTCTTCTCTTTCTATTCATGCCTCAGGAATAGTGAATGTGGTTATGTCTTGGAGACAGGAGGGGTTCTTATTTATTACTCAGAAGCAGATGGGATTGTGCAGCTACTATACTCCAAGAAACAGGATTTTTACCTGAATCCTAGGAGCAGTGGCACTTTTTGCCTTTATTTCAACTACTTAATATTTTTCATCCTTTGATAAGAGAAGCATCTGAGAAAGTTTGTATAAGTTTTTTTTTTTTTTTTAATGAATATTACTCATATAATGTCTGTTCCTCAGAGATAGCTGATCACCCATATATCTGTGTTACTCAGGGAAGTTCTCCACAGTTTCCTGCCCTGACCTTAAATTTGCATGGGATAGGCTTGTGGAAAAAAGATTGTGAGGGCAAAATATACTTCTTTCTAGGGATTTAAGTTTTTCCAAACTTATATAACAGTCAATTCTCAGACTTTAAGGATTTATTAAAATTTAATGTAATTTATTCTTACCCACTTCTATGATAAGTGCTTCATCCTCTTATGCCTTGCCAAAGGTAAGATTTTATATGTACTGTTAATTTAGTGTATTTGCTTGACTGACAGCCTCAGGTTTCCTATAGACTAAAGAAATGTTTGATGTTGTAAATTATTTGACTTTTTCTTGTTGTTAAGATGGTAGCAACATTCTCTTAGGTTTTTCTGAATCCTAAGCAGACACAAGACCTCCTTCAGTTTACAGCTGTTTTAAAGCCACCAATTAGAACAAATATATCAACTTAGTAGACTTAATCTTAACAGAAAAGCAATGCAATATGATTCACTTAATTTGAGATTTAAAGAGTATAGTAGGCATGATTTTCAAAGAATTACAATATTGAAACATGACCAATGAAACTATCAAGAAGTTATACATGAGGCAACTGGATATTGGTATCTGGAATTGTGAATGCAAATAATGGATAATGTGGTATTTCATAGATTTCTGTGGTTATATTCATCACAAGAATATTAACTTTAATTTATGCTGGTCAGATAAGTTTCTTGGAGGAAGTAGAATGTAAATTTTGCCTTAAAGTATGTGTAGCTTAAATTAGTAAAGACAGAGGGATGGGCAGTCCAAGTCCAAGTGACAGAAACAGCAAATTCAACAATAAATTCAAAGTCATGTGGAGGAAAAATGAGTAAAGATTATGGTATATTGGAAAACAATAAAGATACCAGCTTTGTTTTGTTCAGAGGTTGGCAAAGATAGCTATGAGCCTCATCTAAAATGTTGCTGTTTTTATATAGTAGTGAGCTAAGAATGGTTTTTACATTTTTAAAAGGTTGCTAACAAAGAAAAACAAGGAGGAGGAAGAGGAGAATTGGAAGAACAGGAGCAAGAAAAGGGGAGGAGGAAAAGGAGGAGAAGAATAGGAGATAAAGGAAACAGAAAATTACTAGGAGACCAAGCCCAAATACGACTTATAAAAAGCCTAAATTATTTACTATCTAAACCTTCACAGAAAAATTTTCCCATCCCCTCATCTGTAGTTTTTTTTTTTTTGTTATTCTGTGTTAGAGGAATAGAAATTCTCCCCAATTTTTCAAAATGTGTACTAAGATAAATGTAATTGTCATATAAATCTAATTTCTCTTCCATTTGCTTTCAATTGATTATCAAATTAGACCTCATAATTATACTTTGAACTATGTATTTTTTTGCACAATCTATGATTTTTTTCAGTTATGATTCATTAATGTGGACTTATAATTTACTAGATCACACATATTGCCACGTGGGTTTTATGCTGCTGTTTCCTTTGTTTATTGTAACCCAGATACAACCATAATTTTGTTTTCCAAATTGCCATAAATCCATGACATAGTTAAGGAAACTGTGATGAGTTTGAGGGTTTGGGGGCTGATCAAGGAATACACAGAACCAAAGATGACAATAATGTTAACAAACTAGGACAGCAGAAGACCTTCCTGAGATAGCAGCACAGGGCCACCATCTGGAAGGGGAAGAGGACAAGTGAGGACGCTGGGGAGTCTCTGGGTTAGAGAACTCAGAAAAACAATAGTAGTTTGTGGTGTTTTATAACCATGAAATTTGTTTTACCTTTGGCTCTCAGATGTTGAGTGCTGTTTCGTGGGGGATGCAGAACAGCCTCTAAATTGCTAAAAATATGCTTACTTGGGCTATGTTTAAAACAATTGTCTGGATGCATAAGAATTTGAGTTTGGGGCTGGTGCACTTGGCTTAATGGTCTTAACCTGCTGTGAAGAAATAAACATAGGGGCTAATACACAGGGATCATCTTTAACATATGTAGATACCAATAATAAAATAAAACCCACTAAAGAGACCTCATGGAAGAAATACTCAACCCATCAATGGTGAAACACCAGGTTGACATTTTTTTTTTCCATGAAGATAGTTTTGACTTTCTGATTTCTTTTATGCCTTTCCCTCTTTACTATTCTTATTTGACATATTTTGTCAGATGGTGGAGATAGCCACATGAGATAGAAAGAACTGATTATCTAAACCCCTTTTCTTCTCTTTTTGCTTGGCAGTGACAGCATTTGGTATATCTTCAGAAGATGTATGACTTCAGGAAAACAAAAAAACTAAATCTGATATTCTGATTTTTTTTTTCTTTCAGATTTTAAAATGTAGGTTAGGGGTGCCTGTCTAGCTCAGTCAGAAGAATGTGAGAGGAGTTTTGAGTTTGAGCCCCAAAATCTTATTTTTAAGATTACTTAAAAATAAAGTCTTAAAAAATAAATACAAATAAATAGAACATAGCTTAAACCTTAAGAGTGCACTTATCTTGATGAACATTGAGCAATATATGGAATTGTTGAATCACTATATCATACACCTAAAACTAATAGAAACTGTATGTTAATCACACTGGAATTAAAGTTAAAAAATTTAAAAAATTAAAAAATATATTTTTATTTATTTTTTAAAAGATTTATTTATTTATTTGAGAGACAGTACACAGGAAGGAGGGGCAGAGAAGGAGGGAGAAGCAGACCTCCCCACTGAGCAGGAAGCCTGATGCAGGGCTTGATCCCAGTACACTGGGATCATGACCTGAGCTTGAGCAGAAGGCAGATGCTTAATCAACTGAGCCACCCAGGCAGCCCTCAAAATTAAAAAAATAAATAAATAAATAAAAAAGAATCAACCAAAAACAAAAGAAAAAAAGAGAATGTCATTGGCTAAATTTGGGACTTAGTTTAAGCATTTTATATTTGTTTCCCATTTTTCTGGATAATCAATAACACCATTTACAATAGCAAATGGTGTTTTCATAAATATTGTTTAAAATTTAATTTTTATCTGGTCAGGTCCTCAACCAAAAAAGTGTCATTAACTGGTAAAATATTTGATATCCTACAATGTGCTTTAAACTTTTTCATCTGCATCCTCAAATATGCGAAGGAAATAATTTTTTTCATGGGGAAATTCAGTTTGTTATGTAAATTTGTTCAGGGCTTGGCATGCAGAAGGCAGAAAGGCCAGGTACATATTTTCTGACATCTGTTGCTCTCAGCAAATAGATATCAAACCGCAAAAGGGAGATATCTGCTTTTTGTTTCAGATATCTTAGAAAACTGTTTATAAGTCCTAAAGTCAAATCTGATATTCTTTGGTCATAGATATAAGGATCAAAAGAAGAATGTAAAAGTCAAAGTAAGAATAAGGACAAAAGAAACATGAATTCATTTTTATTGGTCTTGTTTTATTAGTGGATTTGACAAAAGAATTTCATAACATGCTTTCTGCCAGTTCATTGCTTGACTCTGGCTTTGATGATTGCTGGCACCTCCATAAGCCCAGTGGACTTTATGGTGAGGAAAACTGACTCCTGTTGTTAAGTAAAATGTCAAGATAAACTCAGTGAGGGTTTTTAAGAGATTTAAGCCTTGGATTACAAACACAGCAGAAGTAAGGAAAACACATATTTTGACATTCAGCTTTCAGAGGTGAAGACCTCACCATTTTACTAGCCATGACCTGTTAACTAACAATCTTAGTCTCAAATATTTGAGACCCTCCAGCTTAGAAAATAACTAATATTTGCTTCTCAACCTTGGAGTCCACAGGAATACTGCATAATTCCAGGCTTCGTCATTTTCAATCAAGACACTAATTTATTTATTTAATTTTTACTACAATCAAGAAGTATCATTAGCAAATAGTGTTGCATAATCCAAAAGAAGATTTCCAAGAAACTTGATTGACTAATGTTACCAACTAAATTGTGTCTCTTCACTGAAATTCATATGTGAAAACCCTAATCCCTAATGTGACCAATTATATAGAATAGGTTTATGGAATATGGAATCTTTAGGAGATAATTAAAGTTAAACCAGTTAGTAAGGATGGAGCCCTAATCTGATAGGACTGTGACCTGAGAGGAGGAAGAGTCTCTCTCTCTTACTGTCTCTCTGTCTCTCTGCTTATCTCCTGCCATGTGAGAACATAGTGAAAGGCAACCATCTGAAACCTGGAGGGAACTCTCACCAGAAACTGAATTCTGCTGGACCTCCATCTTGGAATTTCCAGGCTCTAGAGCTGTGAGAGAACAAACTTCAGCTGTTTAAGCCATTCAGTCTAGGGTATTTTGTAAGGGCTGCCTTAGCTAAGGAAGACAATTAATTTGCATTATGTAACTGTCTTAATTTTATGCAGGATATATGAGAATAACTACTTCCTTGAAATACTTTAAAAGTCTTTCCCTAAAGGAAAAACAAAAAAAGCAGCAAACAAAATAATAGACTAGAGATGTTGATAATTGATCCTGAAGTCAAATCACCCTTCACTTGCCTTTTATAGTTAAGGATGAGCATAGCATGGCTTTCCTACTTTCAGCAGACCAGAACTTCTTAGAAAACATATTCCATTATTCAAGGTTAAGGCTTTCTTTCAAGTTGTGTACTGTAGATATTTAATTAGATAAAGACTCAGTATTATGTTGGTAAGATTATGTTAAGATACAAGCTCATAACTGAACTTTTCTTTCTTCTTTCTCTCTGCCTTTCACCCATGTAAACCTTGTTTGCTTCAAATAAAGTTTCTAATTGTTTATCTGATCTTTGTATTTGACTTTATGATAAAAAACCCCTCAGTTTTCTATTTGTATTTTGTCCTTTTTTTTTTGACTTTGAGAAGCCTCACCAAAGTACCTGTGCAGGGAAAAGAATGTTAGAAAATATTGGATTTAATGATATGAATAGAAAATAGCATACTGCTTTTTAGGCATATTGGGCCTTCTTCTAAATCAATTTGAGTTTGTAATGATATCTGCATATGTTCAAATAATTTTTAGTTTTTATTAATTATGAAATTAGTAAGGTTATGTTTAAAATATATAACAAAAACTACCAGATGGAACTTATTTGTATAAAAAGTACATATGGAGGCTTCAGGCTGCATCAGAGTCAACTTGGGAGTGAAGATTTGATACTGTTTAATCATTTTATCCTGGATAGTGAAAGGAGGGATGTCTCCCGTGTGTGTGCTTAACACACAAGATCATGTTCTATGTGCCATAATGGAATGATGGTAGGGGTGGGGAGATCTGTCTCTCCTTTTGTTTGTCTTTGTTTGCTAGGTTAGATTTTATTTAACTTTGACTGAACTTAAATGATTTTGATTACTGACAGGAGCCTCGTGGCTAAAAATTCAGGCATTTATAGGAAAACTCCAAATAATGTCTTTCCTTTGTCTCTAAACACTAACCGGGTGGAGAAGTTGTCTTTTGAGAGTAGTACTGGCAGAATGTGGTCTTTCTCATTCCTGGACTCTATCTAGTGAGGCAACGTATTCAAATGTTTGAATGTCTGTAATGGGCACACTAGATTTCTTAAGCCTCCATTGCATACTCCTTTATTGGGTTTTCCCCCTGTGCTGGGTCCTGGGGTTGAATCATGAATCTGTAATTTGAGACGGGATATGAGAGGGAAGTCCTGGCAAAAAAAGAAAAAAAAAAAAAAGGATAGGGGAATAAAAGAGATGAAAGACAGAGTGGTCCTTTCCTTTAGGCCTTCATGGATCGAGGAGAGTTGGCAAAGAGTTCTTTTGTTGTGTATCCCTCCTGGCTGCTGGCCTCTTACCTGCAAATGGACACTCAAGGGCAGAATAAGGGTTTGTAGAAACATCCAGGCAGATATATGGGGTCTCTAAGAAGACTGCAGGGAGCTGTAGTCCCATAGAAGAATCTCTAATAGCCATATCTCAGTCACCCACTCAGAGAGCAGACTCAAGTGGCCTCACCTCTGCAAAAACCAGGCAGGAGTCCAGGGTTCATTCTTGCTACATCAGGACCTACCCCAGACTATTATGGGGATGGTGCACATTCCCTCATTCAGTCAGATGACATTGGAAGAGAGGAGGGTGAGGGAACTCTCAAAGACCAAGCATTTCCCTAGGAACACTAAGCCATCCAAAAGAACTATTTAAACCAGAGCCAATACGGAGCCAAACTTTAAATAGACAGAGTATCTGAACTGAAGGAGATTATTCAATATATAAGAGATAGATTTTCTTAATCAAGAATTCCAATATTTCTTAGTACCTAGAGGAGTCAGGAAGATTGTTAGCTCCAGAAATTGAGGTAGTGTGTTTATTTGCAGATCTCAGTACAATATGAGTATAATTGCACTTCTGATATACATGATTTGATTTTCATAAAATTATGAATGTCCCATGATGGTGGCATAGGTCACTTATCTGGGTCATGTTTCGTTTATATTTGTTAAACACGTGGTTGACCTAGCTTTAAACATATATTGGTCTTTGAAGCTCTCACAAATAGAGTTGTTTGCATTGACCGAATAATCTTTAATCTTTTCTTAACCCTAAATTTTTATGTGCTTGTATAATTGAGGTGATTCTGAAAAATGCCTTCATTTTGTCAGACATTAAGAAACAATATAGTGGAGAGAAGACTGGACAATGAGTCAAAATAAACTCTGATTCAGTTAGGGAGGAAGTGTTTTTCTGAATGCCTGAATAAATCACTGTACTTCTTTGAGCCTCAATGTTTTCATCTGTGAAAAATTCATTCCTTTATCCCATTTACTCTTAAAAATTTATTATTATAAAAGACAAATTAATTCCCTCTATGGACTTAAAGAAGAAGAGGACTGAAACCTTCTCTTAAAGAACTCCAGTATTGGAAGCCTGGGCAAAAAGGAATGATTCGTTGATGGAAACGAATCATTTCCACGATGGAGACTGAAAACAGAGAGCAAAGAGGTGGGAGAAAAACCAAGAGCATACACTATCATGAAAGCCAAAGGAAAAGCGTTTCAAGGAGTAGGGAACTGTTTCGGCTCTTACTGCTAAAACTTAAGCACAATGAAAACTGAAAAGTAACTGCTGTGTTTAACAGTGTGGTGGACCCTGATGACTAGTCAAAGTGTGATGGGAGGGAGTGGTCGGAATAGAACCCAGACTGTAGAAAGCAAAGAAAGTGATGAGGAAAGGGAAGTCATGAATATAAAGCCACACTTCTTAGAAAATTGGCTGTAAAGGGAAATAGGACAGTAGCTAGAGGGGAATTGAGGGAAGGTTTTAAAGGCAAGAGAGATTTGAGGCTATTTATAACACTGATGGAAAAGTGGGGCGAATGGAGAACACAGTACCTAAGAGACAGCTCCTGGTAAAGCAGCAGAGGATGGGCTCTGGTGCACGGGTTAGAGAGTGACCTTAGAAGAGAAGAAAAGCACCTTCTTTGTATCAATAGTCCAAGAGGGAAAGGTGGGAAAATTATGAGCCTGTATATAGATTCCTTGTGGGGCGTTTGAGTCCCTTTCCAATGATGTGCATTTTCTTTACTATGTAAGATACACAATCATTTGCTTACAATGAAATGAGAGATCTGGGATAGGTTATGGGGGAAATGGAAGATTCAGTTAGAGTAGAGGTAATTAAAAATGGTTGTAAATAATTAGCTGAGTAACAAAAGCAGGCCAGGCTAAAGGGCCAATTAGGGTTATTGGTTCATGCTTTATATAAAATTCCGTCTTCCTTTTTAGAATACTCAGGTTTTGGAAGTTAAAAGTTTTCTTTCAAACTTGTCTTATTCAGACACCAATAAGCACATTTATATTTAACAATTTATCCCCTAGTTAATAAAATGTAACATTTTACTTATCATTGGTAAGCTTCTCCAGTCTCATATTTTAAACTATTGAAACTATATCCTGTCTTACATTTTGTAGTAAAACAATTTAAACACTAAAAGTGAGTTCTTAACTGTCAGGTGAAGGGATAGTTTCAAAACTATCTTTAGGAACTTTAAAGCTAAGTGAGAAACAAAACATCTTGCCCCTCCCCCTGCCAAATTTGAATATTTTAAGCAACTGAAATTATACAAATCCTTTATTGTTTTCATGTCTCTTATTTTACACAAATGTTTTAGTTCCTTATGAAATTTGCTAAAATTATTGGAGCTAAACTTAATCCTTGAATTTCTTTTTGTAAAATGAGAAAGTGTAATTTTCTATACCTAGATTGGGGTCTAGCTCAATTAGTGGGATAATTTTAGATGTTATTGTGCTTGTATATGTAGGCCAGTGACTAATGATTTCAGTTTTTCCTATAATAACAGAGGATACTTAAAGACAATTAGGAGGGGAGTTCTCTTAAATATTGTTTTTTTTTTCCCACTTATTTCAAATGAAATATTCTGTTTAATTGTCCAGAAAGTAAGAGTACGTTTCTCTTTTTCTTGCTTGTAATAGATTTGTTTTTTAAAGATTTTTATTTATTTATTTGATAGACAGAGATCACAAGTAGGCAGAGAGGCAGGCAGAGAGAGAGGGGGAAGCAGGCTCCCCGCTGAGCAAAGAGCCCGATGTGGGGCTCGATGTGGGGCTCGATCCCAGGACCCTGAGATCATGACCTGACCCGAAGGCAGAGGCCTAAACCACTGAGCCACTCAGGAGCCCCACTTGTAATAGATTTTAAAAGACAATTGCAGATGTCATTTTAGTGGGTTTCTGTTTGTCCTGCTGATCTCTTTCTGCTCTATTTCAATTTCATATTAAAGGAATTAATGTTCACTGGCTTATGTAACCAGTTTATTATAAAATTATCATCATCATTATCATCATCATCATATCTTGTTCTCTTTTTCTCTCACATTCTTTTAACCAATTTCTAGTGTCTTTACATCATCATACCTTTAGGCTCCTGTTATACTGTTGCTGGGCAAGATTTTTTTTCAGAGTGAACTAAAGTGTTCTAATGATTAGGTGGCTCAAATTCAGGTTTGCTTTAAAAACAAAAAGGATTTTTGTCACTTGGTAAAGATCATTTCAGGAGCTGGATCTTAATTTTAATTATTTTTTGAAAATTTTTTCTTTATTTTAGTCTCTTTTGACTTGATTTTCAAGATACCTCTGGAGGAATTTGACAATAGTGGCTCTTTTAGAGATGTGTCTTGGTTTCTAGCCTGTCTGATTATGCTTTGATTTGAAGTTTCAAAGTGGTTTCCAAAGAATTTGGGGTTCCCTCAAACCCCAAATATAACTTGCATGTATCTTCTCTTTTTTATTTTTATTTTTTTTATAAAGACACTTGTAATATGAGTGAAATAGGATATCTTGGAATGTTTGCCCTCAAATAATTTAATTAGAACACATTTTGGTTTTCTTTAATGATACACATTTTCAAAATCTTTCATTTATTTTAGCCCAAATAGTATGTTATTTGCAGTGGGGTCAGAAGATGGACGCTTCTGGGATCAGATAGCTAATTTTCTCTCTCTCTGTCATTCAGTGGTTTTGGACTTCTTTTCACTTTCAAAGTCATTATGCAGGGCTGTTGATGTTGTTTATAATGAATCAGTTTCAGTAATGCACAGAAAATAAGGATGTGTGTGTGTGTGTGTGTGTGTGTGTGTGCGTGCGCGCGCATGCGCGCGTGTGCTTGTGTGATAGCATTCTCACAATCACCAGTCATGTGTCACCAGGCTTCGCTCTCCGGGGTCATAGTCTTCAACATTTGCCCAATATTAAAGCTCTATCTTATTGTGTGGTCTTCCCTTCCTTTGAAAACTGGAGAAATTAGTTCTTTTATTTCTCTCAAATGATAAAGAAAGATTAAAACTTATTATTCTATAGCTTCTCTATTTGAAGTGAGCTTATTTATATTTATGTTTTTTTAAATCCTCCATCATTTCTAAAATGGCTTGAGGATCCATGAATTGAATTTAAAGAAACTTGAAAAAACAGCTTTAATAGCAAGGTGTGGAATGTAATTTATTATATTAAATAGAACCCTTACAGTGATAAAAGATTTGAGTGTTTTTTTTCCTTTTTAATCTGATTTGGAAGAGGGTGATAAAAAATTCAACATGCCTGAAGTCATTCAGTGATATTTTTATACTGATTGAGAAATATGATACTAATTACAGAGTTTAGGGCAAAAATCCCACAATGATTGAAGAACATGCCTCAGGGGCGCTTGTGTGGCCCAGTCCATTGAGTCTGTGACTCCTGGTTTCAGCTGAGGTCATGATCTCAGAGTTGTGGGATCGAGCCTCAGGTCAGGCTTTGTGCTTAGTGCAGAGTTTGTTTGTCCCTCTCCCCCAGTGCTCCCTCTCTCTCTCTCTTTCTCAAATAAATAAATAAATATATATATTTTAAAGAAAGACAAAACTCATCATTATACAGATTGAAGATTCAGACAGATTCATCTCATAGGAGCAAAAGACCACTTGATGAAACAGACCTTGTCATTGAGAGACCAACAGTTCATCATAAGAGTAAAAAATTAACAGCTTTTCCATTCTAGAAGTAATACCTCTCTGAAATCAATGGTGAAAATTTATTTTAGGTTTGATTTTTATCCTCAAATAAGAATTCACTTAAATGCTACTAAGTGAACTTAATTTACTACTTTGTTGTGTTTCATTTATTATTCTCTGTTTCGTATCTGTTAGTCTCCTCAGCTGTTGGGTTAGGTCTCTGGTGGCAAGAGCCCTGTTGCATTCATCTTTGTATTTCCTAAGATACTTCAGAGAAACTCGATAGTAGTCAGCAGTCAAAAAATTGATTTATTTGGGCACCTGTGTGGCTCAGTTGGTTGAGTGTCCCACTTTTGATTTTGCCTCAGGTCATGATCGCAGGGTCCTTGGATCAAGCCTTGCGTCGGGCTCCATGCTCCATGACTCCATGTGGAGTCTGTTAGAGGATTCTCTCTCTCCCTCTGCTGTTCCCCCACTCATGAGTGTGCTCTCTCTCTCTAAAATAAATAAAACTTTAAAAAATTGATTTATTTAATAAGTAAGATGAATTGAGGAGAATGAAAGACCTCCTCTAGTTACTTGTTTTTCTGTTCTGGAGGCAGAGAGGCAGGCAGAGACAGAGAGGGGGAAACAGTCTCCCCACTGAGTGGAGAGGCCTTATGTGGGGCTCGATCCCAGAACCCCAGGATCATGACCCGAGCCAAAGGCAGAGGCTTTAACCCACTGAGCCACCCAGGCACCCCAAGAATGACTCCCTCCTGAGGAAAGAAACCTTGATGGTCTCTTCTAAATATAAGTTTTGTCTTCACTCTATATTTTAAGGGAAAGAAAGTATCAAATAAGCATGTGAATTTTCATAAGTATTTTTATGAGTGTACTGACAGTGATACTCTATAGTGTGAAAAAATAAACATACCTTAATTTTAAACATTTTTTCTTAATTCTAAAGTTTAAATTTCACAGTATTATCATTCATTACCTAAACTTTTCTCATGCTTAATGCTTATTATATGTAGGTGTGATATGCTGAAACATGAACATACAGGAAAATGAAACACAAATAAAAAAAACAATGCAAAGTTTCAATGAGTTTTGCCTTTTATACTTGAATGGCTTGTCTTATGACAAGGAATACTCCACATGGAGTCATGGAGCATGGAGCCCGATGCAAATTTTCAGAAGAAATGCCATTAGTTAATATCAGAATATTTTCATTGATTCCATATATTATTTCTAGTTTATGGTACATGTAAGGACTGTAAATGGACTGTTCATTATAAATATGGGTCCAGTAAGCAATATATACCTTTGCTATCTTTAAAAAGTCTTGGACCAAAGGAGCCCATTAAGTATTTTGAAAAAGAAGAGATTGAACAGGTGGCCTTCGTGGATATTTATAGTCACTATTCTACTGTCAAAAAAGTAGATGGCATAGGTAATTTCCCCTTAAAATATGCTAGATAGGAACAAGTCTCAAGGTTTTAATGCTTACATATGGGTATAGTTAAAGAAAACTGCCTCACTTATTCATTTTCTAAAAAATGATTTTTCTTGTTTCAGATATATGAAATATATCTATTACATTTGCTAATAATTACTTTATTAAGAAGCAAAATGCAAGCTGTCTATAGACAGCTATTATGCAGTCTCTTTGCCAGTCTACAAAGCAATAAAATACTACTAAGTACCTCATTCATGTAGCTTTAGTGATTATTTTTATTCATATTTATTACACCTTACCTTGCTTTATTCATAATAGCAAATATTATCAACTCTTATTTCCCAGTCCTTAAATTAATAAATATTTAATTCATAATTTTTCCAGACAAAAAACCCATCTCTTGCCTTGGAACATTTTTCTATTTTTAAGAATTGACAAGAAGGATTCCATTGCAAATGGCTTCACACATAAAGGATATATATATAAAACATTTTCACTGTTAATGATCTTACTGTTCTATTTATGTATATATGTATGTATGTATGTATGTATGTATTTATTTATTTATTTTGGAGTGAGGAGTTATAGATTGATAGGTTGTTTTTCTTTCTTTTAGTACTTTATGATGTTTCTCCACCATTTTCTAGCTTGATTGCTTCCAGTGAGAATTATGCTATCATTTCTTACCTTTGTTCTTTTTATGTTAAGTGTATTTTCCTCTGGCTGTTTTTAACATTTTTCTCTTAGTCATTTAAAATAATCTGATGCTCTGATTTAGTGTAATTTTCTGCCATTTTTTGTGTTTGGGTTTTATTATGCTTCTTGGATGTGTATATTAAAAATTTTCATCATTTTTAAGTTTCTACTTTATTTCTTTAAATATTTTTTCTGTCCATGCCCATCCATTCTCTTTCAAACACTTCAATTACATAAAGAATAAAGCACTAAAAATTTCTTTCATAGGTCATTGGTGCTCTGTTTCTTTTTTTTCCCACTCTTATTTTGTATCTGTATATCATTGTGAATATTTCCTGTTGTTATATCTTCAAGTTTACTGTTTCTTCTAAATTTCTTATTTGTTGTTTACTCTATCCAGTGTGTTTTTTTCATTTTAGATATTGTAATTTGCATCTTTCAGAAGTTTATCTTGTGGTTTTTAAAAATACCTTCTATTTCTACTTATTAGGCCTTATGAGAGTTTCTTATTTTTTTTTTCTTACTCCAGCTGGTATGAGCAGGGATGATTCCTGGTCCTGTGTGAGTTTCAAGGATTTCCCCTCTAATCATTCCTCATGTTTTTTTCCTTGACTTCAGGTAGTTTCTTAGAGTATATGTGCTGGTCTTACCTTCTTCTGTCAAGATGGCCTCTATACGTTGCTGGAGTTCTCTTTCAGTGCAACTCTCTCCTCTGTGGTGCTCTTTTCTGTGAATTCCAGTTGTTTAAGCTTCCCTCGACTCTCAGGTCCAGGTCAACTCTATGTGGAAC
Organism: Mustela nigripes; assembly: GCF_022355385.1. Taxonomy (NCBI): domain Eukaryota; kingdom Metazoa; phylum Chordata; class Mammalia; order Carnivora; family Mustelidae; genus Mustela; species Mustela nigripes. Next base: position 72,085,387 of record NC_081561.1, on the reverse strand, counting down.
CCTTTCTGGTACCACAGGTAGAAATTTCTTTGGACAGTCTGCTGGATGTTCAGAAGTTTCACCTTATTTGTTTCTGGTGTCTCAGGAATTACTGACCTTCACTGCTTGAGTCCAATGTCTTTATAACTATTCTTTCACAAAGTCTATCCCTGTCGGGGGATGTTATTCCATTTGATACAAGTGGAAGTCCTATCCTTTTACCTTAAATCTAGCTGAGTTTATTTATTTAAAGTTTATTTGTTGTGGATAGTATTTATTTGGGTCTTTTTTTCCCCCAGTTTAGTCTGATTATTTGTGCCTTTTGAGTAAGTATAACTGTGCTGTCAAATACTACATTAATTGGCCACGTGTGGCTATTCACCATTTGAAATGTTTTTGGTCAGACATCATAGATGCTGACAGTATGAAATACAAACTAGACCTTCATTTCTTAGTACAAAAAAAATTAATGTACTCATTAATAAATTTTTCTGTTGATTTCACATTGAAATATTTTGAAATTTTGAGTTAAGTAAATATGTTATTAAAATTATTTTCACCTGTTTTTACTTTTAGAAATGTGTCTATTAGAAATTTTTTTTTTAAATTTTTTATTTTTGATAAACATATATTTTTATCCCCAGGGGTACAGGTCTGTGAATCAAAAGTATATGCATGGATTACCTTGTATTTCTATTAGCCAGCACTACTAAGATCTCCAGCTTAGGGAGATTTTAGGCTTTGTCTTTTGTTCTCTTCACCCTGAAGACCTACCAAAATTTAAGTTTAAGTCTATTTAGATCTTAAATAGCTTCTTGTTGAATGGAGGAATAACCAATAGTATGTCCTTCTCTTGCTCATAGCAGCTTCTATAAGAATTCTGTTGTGTCTCTTGCTTCTATTTATTATTCTTTGATTTCAGGACCAAACTATCCCATTGGATAAACCCCCCTTTTCCCCAACCCACTGCTTTGTCAAGTTATTGCCCAGCAAGATTTACAGCAAATAAATCACTTCAGTGAAAAAATTCTCCTTCTCTACTTTCCTAACAGTTAATATTGTCAAAATAGTTTCACAATAAAGGTAGTTCCACTTACTTTTTATAAAGTGTAAGGGCAGTGTTATGGTGTGATTGGTGATGCTTATTTACCAATGGGCATTATCATATATGAATTAGATTTAGTCTTAAAGGATCAATTTAAAAGATATTATACCTTATCAAACTCATTGAAAATACTTTGTCTTGGAAAAGTGAGAACTATAACTTTCCTAAGTTTTAGATAAAACTTAGATAAAAGGAGCGCATATGCGCGCACGTGCACACACACACACACACACACACACACAATCTTCTTTATGTATTTCTGAATTCTGTCCCAATATAAAATACATCAGCTTCATGATTTACAGTTTTACAATGTACTAAGTCAATTCGAGGTCACAGAAGAAACAAGTTTATTGAGTCTGGTGCCAGATAGTGAATAAAATGGATGAAAAACAAGAACAAAGGGTAAAAAAAAAACCCCAAAACTAACTACCAAAGAATAAATGATAGCTTCATATTCTTGAGAAACTTTTCTTTTTTCAATATTTTCCTTCATGTAATACAACTCCTAAACCAAGTTGCCATCTTTTAAACCTGTGATTTTAGGGGCGCCTGGGTGGCTCAGTCATTGGGCGTCTGCTTTCAGTTCAGCTCGTGATCCCAGGATCCTGGGATCCAGGATCCACATGATCCCAGGATCCACATGGAGCCCCGCATGAAGCCCCGCATCACATCGGGCTCCCTGCTCAGCAGGAAGCCTGCTTCTCCCTCTCCCACTCCCCCTGCTTGTGTTCCCTCTCTCCCTGTATCTCTCTGTCAAATAACTATGTGTAATCTTTCAAAACAAACAAACAAAACCCTGTGATTTTACTTTTAAAGATCATTTTGCTTCCTGACTTCTGTCTTTAGGGAGGGTATGATTTCTACTGGGTGTGGTAATGAAGTACTATTATTTTTTGAATAACTAGTCATCTCATTACTCACATATGTAAAATATTATCAGATTAGGTTACTACTCTGTTGTGGAGGGGATATGTTCTTATTTTAAGATAAAAATTTCTATTATATTGTAATCAAAAAAAGTCCAACAAGTAAAACTTTCCTTGTGAGAAAGAATTTACATGGGTATTTTAAAGATTGAATATGGCATTAAAGATTGGAGGAGAATTAATCTTCCAAGGAGAGTAGTAGAAGCATATTTCTTTGTAATACATGAAAAACAGGCAAGGCAGAACATTACAAAATCAGTGTTAGAAGATAATCTGGTATACTCAGGGATACGGAACGTAAAACCTAAGCTACCTATTTCAGCCTTCACCAAGTTTTACTGCTTATTATGCTTGTCAGAAAAAAGAGAACGAACTGTATCTCTTAAAATATTTTTCGGTATAAATTTTGTCTCTTATGGTGGAGCTAAGGCATATAGAGCCATTTTCTTATTGTATAGGTGTGTGTTTCTGACAATCACAAATGACATATGCTTATACAAGACAACATTTGCTGGAGTAGATACATCATTTTAGAATATCATTTATAAATATATATCCAGTAGAGAATCCTACTAGTGAACTGTCCTACTTTATACCCACCATGAACTGCTGTGTTCCAGTACTTACATTTCTTTGAGTCCAATTAAGACAGGTTGTTCTGTAAACTAATCAGGGGATCTGTTAAGCAGTAATGACAAGATCTTCTATTGCTTCAGAGACTGTAAGTGGTCAGGACAGAATTAGTAGTTGAACAATTGCTCAGGTCTTGAAAGTTTCATTTAACCTACAGTGAATTTTGCACATACATTTGTTGATACACTGGGGTATATATTAGAACAATGGTCTCAGAAGAGCTTGTTTGGATGCAACATTTTGGGATATGGGGTTAAAAAGGATTGTTATAACTATATTGTATCAGTTGAAAATGTTAGATAAAGGAAAATATAAACAAGACCTTATGTATCTTTAAGAGATGAAAACTATGACAAAAGAAAATGTACTGCAGTGCATTGACAGCAACTAAAAAATGCAGAGTAAAAAATTTTGATAGAATTGTATTCAATCTATAGATCCCTTTGGGTAGTATTGCCATATGAACTATGTTAAATCTTCCAATGCATAAAAAAATGATTATTTGTCTCTCAAACTTTTTATCCTTTCTCCAAATACCTAATCATCAACAGATGATATTTGCCTTTTACTTTGTCTTTTAGGGAATAATGTGTCTTTTAGGAAAAGACAAATTATCAAGTAAGTACCTACTCAACTTCTCTCCCGTCCACTTCTCCCCCCCCCCCTCCACTTCTGTATATATCTTTGATGTCACTCATCAGTTCCTTCTTTTTTATTTTAGAAGAATCTGTGTTTTAGGTTCTTTCCAAAGGCCTCAGAGGCAGTGGAGCACAGTGGTTAAGAGAACAGTCTTTGATTCTCAGCTGTCTGGGCTATCATTTTCCCTCCCTGACTTGGACCAATTCAGTATTTCAGTTTTTCCATCTCTAAGCTGGATATGATGAAGACATGTATCATGTATCTCATAAAGTTCTGAAGCTGATTATATTAATTGACATTAAAAACGTGAAGGGCACTGCCTGGTAGGCAGCATGAACAATTACTATTACTATGAGTTATCACTTCCTGCCTCATGGGTCTCACTTCACAAATTCCTTCCTCCATCCCTAGTCTTTAGTCACTTTTCCTCCACTGGTCTTCCTTCTTAAACTACCTATGCAATCACAACCTAAGAAAACTTTCCCTCAATTTGATCTACTATACTTTAACATCTGTTCTTTCACTGCTAAACTTTATCAAATCATTTTCTCATTCTATTCCCCAATTCTACTTCTCCAGCTAGTCTTCATTCTTCAATCCAGTACCATCTGACCTGTATTCCCGCTGTTATACTACAACTGATCCACCCTGACCTTCTGATTTTCAAACCCAGTGGTAGGTATGTTTCCAGGCATCATCCCATGTAATCAAAACTCCTATGGTATTTGACACTGTTGACCATTGTGGAACTACTTTAGATGTTCTTTTTCAGTGTCTATGACATTACTCTTTCCTGTTCATTTGAACATTACTCTTCAATCTTTTCTGAATCTCCTATTTTACACACCATATATCACGATAATCTCTAATATTTGACTATATGAATTTCTCTTACATCCTGTGCTGCCAAAATATATCCTCAAATGCATAATGCATATGTCTCCTTCTCGACATCCTAACAGGACTTGCCTTAAGTTAGGCTGTATACATTTTCAATAAATGTCACTCTAACTTCTTTTGTAGTAGCCATATAATTATTGGCCTTTCAGCCTCTACTCCCTTAAATCTGTTGTCTAATCTATTTCTAGATTTTTTCCTTCTAAAATCTCAATCTAATTATTTCTCTATGTGAATGCATAATTCCATCATATATTACAAGGTAAAAAAGCTCAAGGTAAAAAAGTTCTATGTTAATTGTTTGACAAACATTTACTTGGACTCTAAGACTCAGTGCCAGTTTTATATCTTCTAACATTTATTTAATTCTCCAGGTAATTAGACACTACATATTTGCTTTCATAGAAATGTTTACTCTTATAGTCTTTTACAGACAGTGTAATTTATTCATTTACATGTCCATCTCTTGCCTAAATGATACATCATCCTTTTAGAATCTTTGGAATCTAACATCTCCAGAAAATAACATAAACATAAGTATATTTGTTGAATAACTACCTTTCCATAAAAGAATATAGTACCTTGGAATGTGGGGGATTTTAATTATATTTGACATTATATATATATATATATATACACACACACATATATACACATATATATGTATACATATATATAGATATAAATATATTTTAATTACATTTTCTCCAGTATTAAATAAGTAATATTATGTAACCTAAAAAACAATTGTGAGATAGTATTTTTTCCATTTTGTTTGGTCTTATAACCCTCAAAACATAAAAGTAAACTATGTGTAGATAACTCATGTGTATACCAAAACTTTGAGGAAATGGCCTGATTCATAAGATTCAGTGAACTTAACTATCTTCTTAGCATACTCTCTGGCTGTAAATGTAGTGTGTGCATTTAGTTTCCTCTATTGTGTAGGTAGTATTGATTCTAGTGACTGAATCACTATTGAAAAATTTTATTTCTAAAATATCTAATACACGCACATTTACTATTTTAAAAAGACCTAGTAATAGTGTATATGCAATAAAATTTTCATTAAATGATAAAATCTTAAGCTTTGCATATAAAATATTAATATTGAATCAAGATATTTTAACAATAGGGATGCTATTGAATTATATCATCAAAGAAACCTTAGGATTCTTAAAATATAACGAAAAAGTCATTTCATGCAGTTGGTAAGATAGAAGCGAAGACAAAATCAATTCATGACTCCTGGTAAATTCTGAAGAGCTCAGAACTCTGTTAATGCATCCTTAAATTATGAGCCAAAAGCATGTAGAACATTTCTGATATAGGCAAGGAAGGATAGATTTCAGAAGTTTAAGCTTCTAAGACATTATTTTCCATTATTAAGATTCTTCTCTGATTATTTTAATCTATTCCAATGTTGCCTAGGTAGGTATATACTAATGCATTAAATATTACATTCCATTTTAAGTGAAGAGCTGCATGCCCACTGAAAAGCCTCCCTCAGTGACCAAAAATGTACATTTCTGAATTATTATCCCAGTAGGGATATTGAAGTTTCTGATAGTATTTTGAATATAATGTAGTGATTCATCAATTCTATACATTATGTTATGCCCAGCACAAGTAAAGCTACCATCTGTCACCATGAAATGCAATCCTTAAGCTGTACCTATTCTTCCTGTGATTTACTTATTCCATAACTGAAAGCCTATGTCTCCTACTCCCTTTCACCCATTTTGCCTACTACCCCCCTCCTCTAGCAATCAGCTTGTTCTCTGTATTTATAGGTCTGATTCAGCTTTTTTTTGTTCATTTATTTGCTTTTTAGATTCCGCCTAAAAGTGCAATCATGTGCTATTTACCCTCTTTCTGACTTATTTCACTTAGCATAGGTAATACTCTCTAGGTCTATCCATGCTGTCACAAATAACAAGATCTCATCCATTTTTACAAAAATGATTTTGAGTGCTAAGTACTATTGCATTCTTTTTTAATAAGGAAACTGGGGTTCAGAAAAATTATTTCTCCAAGGTAAATTACTTATTTAGTAAGAGGCTGAGCAAGGATTCATACGTAAGTCTCCCTGACTCTGAAAGCTGTGCTTTTTAACTACCATAGTATGGTAGTTAAAGTAAAGAAGGAGGATAACTGGGACTGCAGTAACAAAGAAAATGTTTATAGGCAGAGGGAATGACTATTTGTGCTGCAAGCTGCTGAGGGACCAAGTTATTTAAGAACAGAAAGGCGGCCATTGGGTTTACCACCATGAAGGTCATTGGTGACCTCCCCAAGAGCAGTTCCAGTGATGTGGTGGGAGAAAACCTTGAGTGGATTTAAGAATTCACAGAGACAACCTTTTGAGGAGTTTCCTCTAAAGGGAAAGACGTGTTTGGGGGTATACTAGAGGTGAGGAAATGAGAAATGAGATGATCAGAGGAGTTTTTGTTTCAGATGAGGGAATAACATTTTTATAAGCTGATGAAACAATTCAGAGGGTAGAAGACTTGCTGTTGAAGAAAAGAGAAGTGAGAATTGCTGAAGCCGTGCTCTTGTATTGGAGAAGACAGAAGAGATTAGAATGCAAGTGGAGAGGCTGGCCGTTGCTGACAGTTCACCCATTTTCACCAGAGGGAAAACAGAGTAGTTGGGAACAGATCCAAGCATATAGGGGATGTGGTGGTGATGGCTGGTGAATGTTGTCTTCTGCAGTTCTCAGTCATTGACTTATAGTGAGATGTTGGTATATAATGTTACATTGAATTACACAATATCCAAATTAGGTAGGTACATTTCAGGTTTCTTGAACTGAAATTTATTTAATTTAAAATTACAGGCTAGAGTGTGGTATAAATTGAGGATAAAACATTTGAAGATTGTAGCAGATTCAAATTATTGCTTTTAGAAAGCTATTTTTGTTTATTTTTATCATAAAAAATATATGTCTATTCATGGAAAGAGCTAATGTTCTCTTTTTAGGTCTTTTTTCTTCAGAAACAAGGAGATGGTAGTCATCACTATCAAACTTACTGTTGAAGACTAAAGACAGCAATAAATAAAATATTCTTTAAGTGAGGGTTAAAATCATCATAGGATGAATGCATAATTTTTAATTATGGTAAAATAAGTGACTTTTTCAATGAAATGAGTTTGTTGGAAAAAGAATGAAATGCACATTTGCTCATTGAAATTCTGGATTCCAACCATCTGATAACATTTCTTGTCAAACTTTTCTAACAGCTCTTATTGCCTTTGAGAATGTTCAAATAAAATCGTAACAAAAATGAAGTAAAAGTTCCCCTTTCTCTATACTTTGTGCCAGAAAAGGAAAAAAGGCTGTATTTTACCTTTCTGTTAGCAGGTACCAAAAGAACTTATAATGTGGGATGTATCCAAGAGGAATATTCTCAAAGTTTACTTAAAAAAAAGGTAATTTAAAAATAGTCGACATTTAAGCTACATTTAGAATGTTCTGCAAGCTTAAAAGGATGTTTGGAGTTAAGTTTAAAAACAGTGGGATTTAGTGTAATAAGTTTGGCAACAAAATCAGGGTAGTTCATACAACTGATGAATTGATGCAGACCCGGCTGACTAACACATACCATGTGTTTGCTTTGGCAAAGAATTTGGAAAAATAATTTAGAGGAAAAAATATTTTTTTAACAGATTTCACTTTTGTTGTTTTGTGGGATAAAAAAAAAGCTAATCAAACTTGCAAAGGTAGAGTTCACAAAGATCTTCTCATTGGCTGGAACCATATTTGGAAATCTCATAGAAAAAACGAGATGGAAGAGGATAATTTCACTTATTTCATATCTTTCTCTTAATTACTCACTACTCAGAAATAGATTTATGACTAGTTATTTCTCAGTTGATATCATGTTTATGTATTTATTCTGTCTAAATACAATATTATAACATGCTGCTTATCAACATTTCTAATGTAAATCATAGCATATAGAATCTTCTATTTAAACTTTGATGACCAAGAACCATATTCTCTTTTGCAGTTATGATAAAGTATGCTATCCTAAGACTTTGTTGTTAACTCATATATTTGCTTTTCTTGTTGTTCAGGCATAAGATTAAATAAAGCTTATTTCTTCTTTGAAGTATTTTATTATTGCTACAAGGTTTCAAAAGAGTTTGTTGGCCATTATTAAAGTCTTGGAATTCTCACTGTTTACTAAAATTTGGACACATTAATGATATGATGGACCCAAGGCTGGAAGTAGCTCTATTTTATGGGGTTGAAAATTGCTTCATAGGCTATTTTCACCATTATAAGATAGATATGTTGAATATACTCTTAAATTTGTTTCAGGAACAAGACACACTATTTTCTACTATGGAGTAGCTTGACTTTATGGGCTGTGTTGTTAAACCATGAAATTCAGGAGATAATGGGATATTTTCCTTAGTGAAGTATGAAAAATTCTTAAAGCTGGGAGCAATTCAGTACAGCATGTATAAATGTGCAATGTTGTTACATAGGAAAGAGCTGCAGAATGGTTAAATAGATAATTGATTTTCAAAAGTAACCAAAAAATTATTTGAAAATATTTCACCTCCATTTTTTGATGACCTTGGACAAGTTATTAACTACTATGAGACTCAGTTGGATTTGTATCTTAAATGGGGATACTGATAACTATTTGATTTCCAAGGTTGTTATAAAAATAAATTGTGTACTATGTATTACATTTGGAACATGATATGTTTCTTTTCCTCCCACTAGGTTACAACATTAAAAGTAAGATTTTGATCCATTTTGAGTGTATTTTTGTGTATGGTGAAAAACAGTGGTCCAGTTTCATTCTTTTGCATGTGGCTGTCCAGGTTTCCCAACACTGTTTGTGGAAGAGACAGTCTTTCCCATTGTATATTCATTCTTCCTTTGTTGAAGATTATTTGACCAAATAATGATGGGTTTATTTCTGGATAGTCTATTCTATTCCATTTCATTCTATTCTATTGATGTATAGAATATTTTCATGCCATTTTTATGCCAGTACCATACTATTTAAATTACTACCACTTTGTAATGTAACATGAATTCTAGAATTGTGATACCTCTAGTTTGGTTTTCTTTTTCAAGATTACTTTGACTATTCAAGGTCTTTTGTGGCTCTAAAAAATTTTAGGATTGTTTGTTCTAGTTCTCTTAAAAATGTTTTTGATATTTTGATACATATTGCATTAAATATGCAGATTTCTTTGGTTAGTATAGACATTTTAACAACATTTATTCTTCTAACCCATGAGCATGGAATATCTTCGCATTTTCTTGAATTTCTTTCATTAGCATTTTGTAATTTTTGGAGTATAGGTCTTTCATCTTTTTTGTTAAGTTTATTTCTAGATTTTTTTTTTTTTGGTGCAGTTGTTAAGGGTATCATTTCCTTAATTTCACTTTCTGCTGGCTTTACCCAAAAAATACAAAAGCATGAATCCAAAGAGATACATGCCTTCCTATGTGTATTGTGGCATTATTTATAATAGCCAAATAGCCCAGAGTACATCAATAGATGAATGGATAAAGAAAGTGTGTGTGTGTGTGTGTGTGTGTGTGTGTGTGTGTAATACTCTTCAGCCATAAAAAGAACAGATCCTCCCATTGCAACAACATGGATGAAGCTTGAAAGTATAACGCTAAGTGAAATAAGTTGGTCAGATAAAGAAAAATACCATATGGCCTCACTCATATGTGGCATTTAAGAAACAAAACAAATGAGCAAAGGAAAATAAAGGAAGAGAGAGACAAACCAAGAAAAGACTCTTAACTGTAGAGAACAAACTGGTGGTTACCAGAGGGGAGGTAATGGGGCAATAGGTGAAATAGCTGAAAATAGCTATTGGCTTCCTAGAAATGAGGTGTTGTGTGTGAGGTGAAAATGGTGACATAGTTACCAGTAATGAAGAGGTTGGTAAGCTTGGATGGAGAGGTTAGTGCAGTTGTCAGTATATTCTCATAGATGTTGAGAGACTATTCAGGGGAGGAGAACCTACAACTTCCAGACAATGAAAGAAGTGAAGTTTATCTGATCCATACAACTTTCTAGATTAGATTTATTACCTTTACTTTATTAATGAGGAAAGAGAAGATTGGAGAGTTAAGCCCATGGTTATATAGCTAGTAGTATATGAAGAAGCTGGAATTCACACTAGGATAATCTACTTTTGACCCCCTTTTATTTGACTTTCAAAAAATGCCTTTTTCTAGAGGTTTCCCACAGTAGTGGAAGGGGAGAACTAGCTTCTTTAAAAATTTATATATGATTATATATATATGCTGTATATTCCCAAGAGGTATTCTCTCATTTAATTTTCAGGACAACACTATAATAATGACATTATCATTTTCATTTTACATAGAAAGAAACTAAGACCCGGAGATTAAGTAACATTTTAAGGTCACACAGCTATTAATTTAGCAAGTAGTGATTCAAATCCATTTCTGTCCAGTTTCAAACTCATGCTTTTGCTGGTACGACATACTGACTGGAAGTACAGGATCAACAAGAATGAGAAGTCAGCACTTTGGTATAAGGAATCGAGGAACGTGTTTGGAATGTATGTTGAGAAAGAGAGGGTGGGAGCAGAGATAAGAATCCAAGATTGAGCTTTTGGTGTAGGGGCCAGGGAACTTGACTTGTGTTTCATCTTCTCCCAAACTTCTAGACTCCTACTGCATTGCAAAACTGCTTTCTATTCCCTGAATTTCCCATGCTATTCCATGATTCTGTACCTTTGAACATGTATTTTCCTCTATCTAGAATACCTATTCACTCTTCTTTTCCTGGAAAACATCTTTTAACTTTGAAAATGCAGTTCAAAATTTATTTCTTTTGTCAGTCTTTTCCTAGTCCAACCAATGTTGAATTGGATGTTCTTTTGAGATTCTTTAATCAGTATACCTCAGAAGCATCTTTCTGTGACCCTGGAAGCACAAAATAGAGCTGCTAAGGACTGATGGTCCTGAAGATTTTCTAATCTTATATCTAACTCTGGATTTGATAATCTTGTAAGATTATTCTTTTTTTAAAAAAGGTTTTATTTATTTATCACAAATAAGCAGAGAGGCAGGCAGAGAGAGAGAGAGAAAGAGAGAGAGAGAGAGAAGTAGGGTCCCCGCTGAGCAGAAAGCCCGATGTGGAACTCAATCCCAAGACCCTGAGATCATAACCTGAATCGAAGGCAGTGGCTTAACCCACTGAGCCACCCAGGCGCCCCTTGTAATATTATTCTTAATGTATAAACTCCTTAGATCTCAATATGAAAGAATTAGACACAAATATACACCGACACACATACTCACACACACGTTTGTTAGCTGAAAATATTTTTAAAACTATTAGGGGATCATTCACATCCCCCTCTCCTTTATGCACACACAGGCACACACACATATGTATGTACATGCACACACACACACAGAGGCATTTATCAATAATAGTGATATGTATCAATGAAACATTGCATAGGATTCCCAGAGATCCCCACCAATGACCTTATACCACATTGTCTGTACTCTGGACATACCTATCTGATGTCCCTCACCAGGCTTTGTAAATAATAATGTACAAATATGGTTTGTTCACAAAACAACTGGATTTCAGAGGAATTAGCACAATTGTGTGAATTAAGGAGAGATATGATCAAGAGTAGGATGAAGTAGGCCCTTGAGGTGTGTGCACCTTTGTTGAGAAACAATGATTCTGTCACACTGATTTTCAAGTCCAACATCTTATTTTCAATGCATATATAATCAACATCTTCATTATCTTTTCTTAAATAATTACTATTGTATCATAAATGTTTCCTTTTGGGTATAAAATTTTGATTCAGCAGTAAAGTTAGATTTACTGATGCAGACAGCAAGGACTACTTTTTTTCTCTGCTCTGTACTAAGTCTATAGTGTGTGTGGTAGAGTAGGGCAGTAGATATGTATTGTTTGTTGAAGACAAGATTTTTCCAGTAAGACCTTCATTGGAAGTCATGAATTTTACAAGTAGGTTTATCACTTAGTCAAAAAATATGGTGAAACATTCATTAAAGATTATTTTATTTTCTCTTCCATTCACTGAATTCCCATATGTACAGTCAGGGTCAGTTAAATAAAAAGAGAAAAAAGACTTATTAGTGTCAGAGAAGTAAAACATGAAATGCAGGGTTAGCAATTCGTTAGTAAATCTAGAATATTCTGGCAAAATGAAAGTCTTGTTTGGCTATGTTCAGTGCCCTTTTTCTCAGATACTTGTTGGCCCCTTACTTTACTTTGGGCTCTATTGATTAAGGATAACAGTGAACCAGAGATCTATGGTTTGATTTGATCATTGGAAATAAAAGATAAAAATATATGTTTATTAAATAAGGAAAAAAAAATGTTTGTCTTTGAAATATAACTTGGGTCATATTCTCATAGTTTTGTGGACTGCTGCTAATGCTGAAAATTCAAGACTATTGCTTTTGTAATTCTTGGGCAATGGTCAATGCTTGGCTTGGGCACTGAAGTGCTAAAAAGTGGGCTCATTAAATAACAAATACCTCTAAGTTGGATGAACAGAACAGCTTCAAAATGTGTATTTTGTCTGGCATTTCTGCATTATTTGTTAAACCCACAAAATGTAGATTTTTATCTCTAACTTCTGTTCATTCAGTTGTAGGTACTTTAGGGAGTCGTTTTCTTATTCTTCCACAGTGAGAACTGCAAGATCGTTGTTGGTACAACTTGGCCACTGCTTAGCAGAAGCAGCTTGTTTATATTACTTTCTGTATTTTTTTTAAAGACCAGTATTTATTATCCTTTAAGAAGTCCTTAACAGCTTTCTTTCTTAGGGAGTTTTTTCTTAAGGAATAAATCATGGGCTCTGTTAGGTCAATAATTTCTTATCCATGACGCCATAATGGATTTTTCTCCACTCAATAGCCTCTGGAGAAAATTACTCAGTATTTAGAGGGGGAAAATCAGGTTATAAGAAATCTTTGTTGGGAGGGTATATTTCCCAGATTCTTGCCTTAAAAAACCCATTTGGGTACTTTTAAATCCTTCATGTAATAAATTGAGGTTCTTTAGTTGAATCTACCTAGTCTTTTAGGAATGGAAAGTACTGAAAATACTATTTTGGCAGAGTAACGAAATGTTAATGACCTGTCTAGTAGTTGAATTTAAGCATACCAGCTAGCAACTATGTTGCCAAAACAAATGAAAATTCATTGCCTGCTTTTGGAACCAATTTAGTTAGGTAACACTTCATTTTTCGGCATCATCAGGGGAATGAGTTATTCCAGTTAAGTGAATTTTCCACATAAATGCCTCAGAGTTATCTCTTGAAAACAGAAATCAGGGAAGGTTGGTTTCTTGCTGTAAACCTTCAGTGACTTCTCACTGTCTAAAGAACAATGCATTGCTTTATAATCTACCATTCCAGTTTCATCTCCATCCAATTCCCCTATCACCAATGATCCACCTCAATTTCCTTGCCATTCTCTAGATCTAGCATGCTCTTTTAACTCTTTGATTCCTAGGTCCTACTCCAAGGGGTCACAACTCCATATCAGTTTATTAGAACTCTTCTCTGTATTTCTGTAGCCCCAGTACATGTTTCCAACATAGATGTGAAGTGATTTTAAAATTTTGTGTTGGCCTCCCTCACTACACTGAGAGTTAATTGTGGTCAGGCAACATGCCTCCCTCTACTTTTATTTTTTTAAGCTTCATGTCTTTAGAGTTGCATATGGTGCCTGACACATGGTGATATTATACTTGTTTCCTATGGGTGCTGTAACAAATTGCCCAAAACCAGGTGGCTTAAAATGGTAGAAAATTTATTTTCTAATACTTTTGGTTCCAGAAACCTGAAATTGAGGGTTTATTAGGGCCATACGCCCTTTAGAGACTCTGGGGATGAATCTGTTCCATGCCTCTTCTAGCATCTGGGTACCTGCCAACAATCTTTGGTATTCCTTGGTTTGTACCCACATCCTGCAATCTTTGCTATCATCTTTACATTGCTTTCTCCTCTTTCTGTTTCCAAACTATACCTACTTTCCTTAATGGAGATACTTGTGATTGCATTTAGGTCCCACCTTGATAATATGGGATAAATTTCAATTCTCAAGATACTTAATTGAATCATGTATTTTGGCTATAAGGTAACACCCACAGGTTCTAGGCATCAGACTATGGAAATATCTTTGGGAGCCACTATCAGTCTATTGCAGATACTTAATGTATTTTTAAACTGAATTACCTGTTCAAATACTAAAACTTTCAAAATATTAAAACATATTTGAAGAAAATATTACTAAGGAATATCTCATACTTAATTGCTTCCTTAATTAGAGTATAGTATTCAGACCATAATTTCACATTTTCTTAATATCAGTGTTTTCTGATTTTCAAAATTAAACCTTACTTTCAGTCAGATTAATCTTACGTTCCTAGAGAGCTTAAGAGAGTTCTTTCACTGCTCTCTAAATATGTTTAGAGTGCAGTAGTTATTGAAAAAAGTTATACATACAAATAAGATTCAGTTTCTTTTTCAAAGAAATTACTGATTAGTGTGAAAAATAGATACGGATGCAGAACTAGACCAATAAAATATGCAACTGTTGTGTGGTTGAAGGTCTGACCAAACCTTTCTGTCTTATGTATGAGAAGTTGACATTTGGTTAACTTTCTAATTTTGTCCTCCTGGAAACCTGGTAAAAATGACATATCAAATATATTTTTGACATTAGTTATGGCAAAAATGTTCCTTAATTAGCAAATTGCATCTAGACTTGGAAGAAGTATGAATGAGCTTTATTAATAAGTGAACTATAAATAGTTGATAAGGATGCTGTAACAGATTGCCAGCCAGTGCTAAGGGTCTCGTTGGCATTGGAGATGAGAATTTGTGGTAGATCTAAGCTACAGGATCATGTGAGTTTTCTCTAGAAGAGTCTAGTCACCTAGGGTGTGTTACAACAAACATGGGTTTGAGGTATTCTGCCAGGTTAGGGTTTTGTCTGATTAGTCTCAGTGGAATAATTTGGGTGTTAGGGACTTGGGGATGCTGGCTAGAGCAGTTCTAGTGATAAACCTTGAGCTCTTGAGATGAAAAGTGGATGGAAAGGGATTAATAGGTTGGAAGGGAATGGAGGACTCCAGGATCTTTGTCCTCGGTAGAAAAGATGTCAGTAAGAGCATGAGAAAACCAAAAGGAAAGGAAACAGTCGTTAAAGTAGAATTGTTTGAACGAAAGAAAACAAACATGGGACAATTCCTTGGGGTGAAAAGGACTTGCTCTGGGAGGGGGTGATTGATGCAGAGAGAAGGTTGAAAGTAGCTGAAGCAAAAATGTTCAGAAATTATAATGCTACCGTGTAGGATAGATCATCTGCCTGGGTGTTCAAATGACTGAAGATGACAAAAGCACCAGAGGGTTGAGACAATAGCATGAGACAAATAGAAACTCCCCAAAGAATTGGAGAAGTTACCCAGAGGTCAGCAGATGATAGCAGCCCGGGAATGGAGGAGACTCAAGAAACAGTGAGTTGTTGCATAAAGTAGAAGATAATTGGGGGACTGGAGGCAGGGGCACTGTGTGAGAGGCCGGTTTGTTTATGACAGTTAAAAAAACAGTATCAGAGTTGTAGGAGAAGAACAATGGGGAGAGAGTCAATTGATTGTGTAGAAGTTGTGAAAAAAGCATAAGGTATTTAGATGATGCAAGTAAAAGAGGAAAAAGTCCAAGTTCAGGAAAAAGTAGTAACAAAGAATTAGAGGTAAGATGCATGGCCAGAATTGATAGCCTGAAATATAACAATTTTGAAGTCTGTCATTCCAGTTTAGGGCCCTCAGAGGTAACTCACTTGGTTTCAGCAGAGCAGATGAAAAGCATCACAAGGTGGGAAAGAACCCAGCTTCAGCCCAAGGTGAGTGGCAAGGATTTCACACAGCAGTCACTTCTTACTGCTGTCAAGGGTAAAAGATGTTTCCTTATTGTTAATTGTCACCTTCAGACCTACTGCTTTTAATCTATTTTTAAAACTAGAATTGGATTTTTTTCCCTAAAATCGGAGAGCTTCTGTTCAGCAACATTCATTTAAAAATAGTCCTTCACTTGTTCTGCTGTTCTACCTATGATTTTAGAATATTGGAAAGCTAGGATATTTTCATACCAAGATTTTAAATATATAAAATCTAGTTCCTTTCATAACATGCTATATAACTTTCTTCTATATTGAATATAAATGTTTTCTTTATTAACTTGGTGGATGAAAATATTTAATAATGTTTTAAAATGTTAAATATTAATGGTTATCTGCTCAAGGTAAAGTACTTAGTTTGTGGGAGGAGGTAGTAAGTCAAACATTTATTAGTTTTATAGCTAAAATCTAGTTAATTTATCCATGTTTTATTAACAATAAAATAGTAAGTTTGAATTCAAAGTTTTTCTTTTTCTTTTTCCCCCTCCCTCTACTTTTCTAATCTTTCCAGTGAGGAGAAGTCAAGCCCAGGAATCATCTGTGTGACCCAGGCTGTTCTAGTCTAACATTCCAACTCAGAGCCTCACAAGCACTTGTCTCCCCTTGACATGTTTATATTCTTACAATTTGGAAGGGCAGTAATAACTTCTAGGTCCAACATTTCCAACATTTTGAGATTTGATGGTTTAGAACACTTGGTTTAGACTTAAGGACATTTTCATACTCACAGAGAAATTCTTTTTCTTATAGATCATTAAGGATATTTTTCTTTGACTTGAGTTAATTTTCCCAGGTAATTTCATTACATTCTTGGCACCATAAATTCATAATTTAAATTGTGTTAAACTGAAATCTGTGGCATATTAATATTTTTAAAGTAGATCTGCTTACTTTTGGCTTGTTTATCTCTTATATTAACTTTCTCACTTCAGTGATATTAAGCATAGATAATAGATATAATATTGAGATTATAAAATACTTTTTAATCTATCAAGATTTTCCAAGAAACAATCTTGAAAGCAAGGATCACATTACTTTTAGGAATTACAGAACTTTTGCCCCAAAATTTATTGAGGAATAGTTGACAAATATAATTGTATATATTTAAAGTATATAATGTGACAATTTGTGTATATATGTGTATATATAATATATACTTATATATACTTAATATATATTATAAATATAATATAATATAAATTTTTATATAATATTTAACAACATATTATACAATACATGTATTATATATAATATTTAGTATTTTTTATATAGGTATATATATGTATGAATGATTACTAAGACCAAGATAATTAACACATCCATTACCTCACACTGATAACTATTCTTTTTTTCTGGTGAGAATGCTTAAGATTTACTCTCAGCAACTTTGAAATATTTAACATTATTATCTGCATTGTTATTGATGATATGTGATCTATTAACTATAATGTTATTAACTATACTGTACATTATACCTGATATTTTATAGGAAGCATTTTTAATTCCTCTAGAAGTTTGGAAACAAAATATGTTTAAGTTTTAGATTCCATTCCAAGCTATGTTAATGTATTTAAAATAATTTTGGTTCTTAGGCAATAAATCATAACTGAGAAAATGAACTAGGTTTCTCATTTTTACTTTTTTTATAAATGTTTTTCTATGCAGGCATGATTATTATACATGAGGAAGTTAAAGTTCCTTGAATCAAAAATTATCTTTTCTCATTTCCTTTATCAATTTTATGAAGTTAAATTGGAATTATTCTTCATTCTACATAAAATTTGAAGATAAATGATTATTGCTCTTTCTCTCTCAGACCTAGGAAGTTTATTTTGATCGAAACTTTAAATTAAACTGAGAGAATACAGTGACTCATAAGTAGAAAAAAATAATGTCCCTTAGCTTATTCTTAGAGTTATTCTCTGTTATTCTTAGATATTTGTTGGAATTATATATATATATATATATATATATATATATATATATATATAAATGTGTATATATGTATATTTTATGTCTATTACAACTTTCTTTTAATTAGTGATGCTATCAGCATTAACTATAGCTTTTATTATGAAATGACTGCAATAGAATATGGCAGATGATATTACCTTTTTATAAGAAACGAATCTAGGATTTGAATATAAGAGACTCTGAGATTGCTCACCAGAGTGAAAATTATGCAAGAAGGTTATATTCTCCCAAATAACACAGTGCCTTAAAGGAGCATTCCTCAAACCTTGCAAATGTTTAGTTATCTAATGACTGGGGATTTAACATGAGAAAAGTGATAGCTTGAAATTCAAACCAGTTTGGATCTAATTTAACTGAACTCTTTAATAACGTTTTCTTTAAATAACTAAGAGGGAACATTTTCTCTGCAAATGCTAATTCTGATTCTTTGGCTCTGCTATCAAGGAGGCTCTGCTTTTGAGTTGGCTTGACATTTCACTTCTAATTCCTGGGCAAAGATGGCTGCAGTTTAGCTTGTGTAGAAAGGCACATGTTTGGGTTTTTTTTTTTCCCCCCTGTTGACATTTCACTTGGTCATTTTCTTTTTGAAAAAGTGACCTCCCAACTTTGCTCTTTATCTCTTCTGTCAATTTCTGCCTCCCTCAGTCTCTTTCCCCTAGAAGTTCTTTTCTCAACAAACACAGCCCTGCCCATCTAGCAAACTAATTGTAATCTAAGCGAGAAGAGTATTAAAGCTTTAAGTCCACCAAGTCTGGAATTATTCTAGCTATTATCTGGTGTTGCAAGCTAAACCACACAATATTTGCCCCAGAGAAAGACATTATCTTTATTACTCTGGTCAGGAAACAAATCACCCCTGCCCTGAAGTGAGATACTAACTTCCTGAGTGCTCAGTAAATTGAATGGGGCTTGTCCTTACAGATGGACTTAATTTATACAACTGATTTTCTGCTTAGATTTTCCTGTCTAGGATGAATTTCTGCCCCAAGCATAGTCTCCTTGTCTGAAGCCGTTATATTTTACTTGGTTTTGCTAATCTTTTTCACCAGGATACATATCTTTTCCTTGTTCCACAATTCTCTGCCTTATGTCCTTTTGTGATTGAGCTAGGGACACAGACCCCAGACCCTATGGATCTGAATTTGAATCAGATTTAGATATTAATATATGCAAACATGAACAAAGCACAACTTGATCACACCTCTCTGGGACTTTGTCAGACTGTCCAGTGACCCTCACAATCTACTTCATTTAGATGTTTCCTTAGATACTTTTGTGGAGGTGAGGGGTGGCAATTCTCCATGGCATTTTTATATGACTGTGACAGTTTTGGCCCCCAGCTGTCTTTTAAAGGTGTTTGTATATCATGCGGTCTTAGTATCCATACCCCCTATAGAGGTAAAGGGCAGATTTCATTCCTGACCAGGAGAGTACAAGTATTCTCTCTTTCTTGGACAATGAATGACAATGTTAGCTAGCTTCACCCTTTATAGATTGAGGGGTTTCTTAAACGAAGGCCTTATAAAATGTGACCAAACCCACTGTGTGCCCAGCATCTACTGGGCCTTTCTACATGGCCCCCATAAGGTTTAGGAGTTGGGCAGAGCAAATTTAAACATGAAGCTCATGCTGTTTGCTGTGTGATGAGTAATAAAGCCCTTTGTCTCTGACCCAGGAGTCTTGCGTCTTCTGCTAGCTTGTATGAAAGTGTGACAGGCTAAAATCTCAGATCCTTCACAGTTCTTGCAACCAGTCCACTCTGTTTTCATGAAACCTAAAGAATGCATATTTTAGAATAACTTGTATCAGAATTCCAATTCACTCACTTACTTGCTTTGTGATCTCATACAAATTAATAGCCTCTGTCTCAGTTTCCTCATTCATAGCTTGGGCTAACTAAACAGAGTTAGAGTTTAGTCTAACTCTGCCCTTAGACTCCTATAGCCTTTATCACTTTTTTTCCGGCTCTTTTTTCAAATATATTCACCCTAGGAGTTAGAGCTCTAACATATGAATTTGGGTGAGCACAAACATTTAGTCCATAATAATTATAATGATATTTCATATCATTCATATTTCATAGATTTCATAGGATTCCTATTTTATAGGATTGTTTTGTTTTTACAAAATCCTTCAGTAGAAGCCGATGGCACTATTCCAAGTACATTTGGATGAAGGCATAACCTGCTCATTTCCATAATAGCTACATTTAAATTTGGAAACAATGTAAATATTTACAAGCAAAATATTTATTAAAGAAATTTTGATATTTTTATATAATAAATTTTATGTAAGTATTAAAACTGTCTTCAAAGCATCCTGAATGAGTGGATAGTCATGAAATAAATTTTAGTGAAAGAGCATACAAACTCCCATGTTCTAATAGTAATAATGAGTCTATCGAGGAAATGCAAGAAGAAAAGATTAATGGCGACTAACTCTGGGAAGAGTAATTTAAAGTGATTTTATTTTCTTATCTTTTAAAAAGTTTCCACTTACAGTGATCATGCATAATGTTTATAATAATAATTGATGGAAAACTCAGTGGATGTTAAAAATAAACTGGGCAGTTCATGGACTGGATGATCCAAGTGTGTGGAGGAGCAGTTGTTTCCCAGGATTACCCTCTGGTTAACACACATGCCCTAATGAGAACTCTGTGCCTAGCAGATGGGCCCAATGAAGCCCACCTGTCAGCAATCTCAGCCATGGAGCTGTGGGACCAAGCCCCAGGCATGAGTTCCAACGTAGAGAAGGTGGTGATGTCTCATCTGTAGATTGAGCTGCAGCATTTGCGCTTCATTCTGGTTTTGCACCAGTTTAAGCATTGGATTAATTACTCACTTTCAGTCAGGATTTGAGCATCTGGGGGCACCTTGGTGGCTCAGTGGGTTAAGCTCCTGCCTTCAGCTCGAGTCATGATCTCAAGGTCCTAGGATCAAGCTCTACATCTGGTTCTCTGCTCAGAGGGGAACCTGCCCCCCCCCCATCTCTCTGCCTATTTGTGATCTCTGTCTGTCAAATAAATAAATAAAATCTTAAAAAAAAAAAAACGATTTGAGCATCTGTTTTGATCAGTGGGTTTTATAATTTTAAGGTTCACATGGGTTTAAGTTAAATAAGAATTCTACAGCTGTGATCAGTCTATTACCTAAGTGTTTAGCATTTATTTTTAAAACACTCAACTTGTAAAGAGATAATCAAGTAAATTGGAGAGATAAGACATAGGTGTAAACATATTCTCACTTTTTGATTCTCAGGAATTTTTCCATTTAAATAAATATTCAAGAAGTCATTGCTCAGAAAACAAAACAAAGAACTCAGACCACGGTGCAAATCATGACATTAGGGCTTCTAGAGGGTGCAGAAGAAAGCGTTGGAAGGTGCAGCTACTCAAAGAATGACTAGTCAGACCATGAAAGAAATCTAGCTACTGGCACAACTCCATGACCTATTTCTTTTTTCTTTTTTTTGTTTTGTTTTGTTTTGTCTTTTTGTTTTGTTTTAATTTTTGTAATTTCAGAATTAATCTTGTGTATTAATTTAGTAATTTAGTGATTCATCAGTTGCATATGACACCCAGTGCTCATTATATCAAGTGCCCTCCTTAATGCCCGTTAGCCGGTTACCCCATCTCCATCCACCTCACCTCCAGCAAATCTCAGTTACTTTCCTATAGTTAAGAGTCTCTTATGGTATCTCCCTCTCTGTTTTTGTCCTTTCTGGCTTTCCTCTATCTTCATAAAACCCACAGCCTGGCCAAACTAGACTTCTTGCTGTTAGGTGAGTAGGTATTCATGCTTCTTTACCTCTGCTCCTGCTGTTAGCTTTGCTTCCACCTGTTAACTCTAGCCTCCATCTCTAATTGCCAAATTCTGTCTAGTCATGTGCTCCTCATTCTCTACCAACTTAATGTAGTTGTTTTTACTTCCTCAAATTATCCCTTGAACACATCCTTCCTATAGAGTCCCAAATTACTTTTGGCTTTTTGTGGCAGTAATCACCTTACAAGAAAACATTATTCAGGTAAATGAACTTTTTTCTCCCTTTCAACTCATAGTCCCTGAAAACCAATCTTTCCTATTCACTTTGTGTCCTTCACCGTGCCTAGCATAGACAGAGCCGATGTTTCTGTTATCTATTGCCTTACAACAGACCACCCTGAACCTAGTAACTTAACACAACAACTATTTCATTTTTTCTCTGGGACTTACCTGGGCACTCATTCTATTCCATGGGATGCTGGCTGGGATGGTAGTCACCTGAGGATTCAAACAGGATGGAACAGACAATGTGACTCTATCAAAATCTTGGTTGTTCAACCTGGCAATCAGCTGGAAGCTCAGCAAGATTGGTGTACCAGAGTAGTCTGGACTCTTCACAGCCTGGTGGCTGGGTTGCAGGAAGAAGCATGCCAAAAATTAGGTTCTCAGGATCAGGGAGTAAAAAACTGCCAATCTTCTTCTTCTTTTAAATTAATTAATTAATTAATTCATTCATTCATTCATTTGAGAGAGGGAGACAGAGAGAGCATGAGCAAGAGAAAGGAGGGGGAAGGACACATGGAGAGGGAGAAAGAAAATTTTAAACAGACTCCTCACTGTGCAGGGAGCCCCACACAGGGCTCGATTTCACACCCCTGATATCATGACCTGAGCCGAAATCAAGAGTCAGACACTTAACCAACTGAGCCACCCAGGTGCCCTCAAAGTGTTAGTCTTCTTAAAGTCTAGGCCTGGAATTGTCATAGCACATTTCTGCTACATTCTGTTGGTCAAGGTAGTCAGAGAGCCAGTCTAGATTCAAGGAAAGGGGAGGTAAGTGCCACTTGTCAATGAGGTAAGTGAACAAGCATTTACAGCCATATTGAGTAACCACAGCAGATTAACATCCTCATTTATTCAACCCAAATTATGGAGCACCTTTTATGAGCATTATTTTAGGCACTGGGGCTATAACCATGAGGGGAAAAAAAAGCAACCTATAAACCTTCTGTGCATTGTGAAGCTTTCATTTTACTGGGAAAAGAAAAGAAATGAAAAGTAAAATATATAGGATATTAGAAGATGATAGGTGTTAACAGTGAGGTGACCTTGGGGGCACCTGGGTGGCTCAGTGGGTTAATCCTCTGCCTTCAGCTCAGTTCATGATCCCAGGGTCCTGGGATCAAGCCCTGGGCTCTCTGCTCAGTGGGGAGCCTGCTTCCCTTCCTCCCCCTCCCCCCCCGCCCCCCGCCGCCTGCCTCTCTGCCTATTTGTGATCTCTCTCTCTCTGTCAAATAAATAAATAAAATCTTAAAAACAAGAAAGAGTTAGGTGACCCTGTTGCAGCGTTCCCATTGCCTGCCTGTCCCACTGTGAATTCTAACAGCATCCCTTTTCATTCACAAAAAATGTCTTGGTTTCAACAAAAACTTATTTGGCCATTGTTAACTGGTAGAAGATGAAGCAGAGAAGGGCATAGGGAGTGTAGGGTGTTGGGGGCTATGTATATAAGTAAGAAAATCAGTAAAAATATCACTGAGAAAGTGAACCAAGTAAAGATCTAAAAGAAGTAGAAAAGCAAGCTGTATGATTTTATTTATATGCTTCAGTGAAGTTTTGAAATTTAAACATAAACATGAGAAAAAATTTTGTTGGCGTCTATTACCATGTATATAGAATTCACAGGCCTCTGCTCTTCTAAAGTAGTATGCTCCACAATTAAATTGATTAATCCAGAATATCCAGTCCTTTTTCTTATTTGTTTTTGTAAGTGGAATTTGCATGTTATATAGCACTCACTTTGGTGTTGGAACAGCTTCTGAGATGAAGCAAATCAATTTGGGCATATTCTTACGTACAAAAATGAAAAACAGAGGAACTACTTCCAAAGCCACTTAGCATATTACCAATATTATTTTGGAGAACATTGTAAAATATAAGATATTCACCAGAGGGTGCTATAGCCATCTGAAACAAAGTACAGCAGCAGAGATGATCTTCAGGTACTCTCAAGGCTTAGACTTTTGCTTTGGGAAACAGTTTGGAAAATGTTCTCCTTGCTTTGATTTCTCCTCCCCTTTCTATTCTCTTCATATTACCTTCACCCACTCCACCAAACTTGAATGATAGCTTATACCAACTAATTTTAAATCAGTTGATAGTCACCATGAATCATGAACACATAGGTAGTTGACAGAAATAATGCTGGTGTATGTAAGCCATGGTAGATATTACTGAAGATATTACAGAAATAATGCTGGTGTATGTAAGCCATGGTAGATATTACTGAAGTACATTTCCTGTCTAAAACTTAGTTTTGTCATGGAAACCACTAACATCTGGTTACTATACAATACCCTCTGAATGAATAAATGCATGATTATATAAATAATAAGCTTATTTATAATGATAGTATGCCTTTTGCCCATGGAATTAAAAGTCTATATTCAGAAAGGGGAATAAAAAGATCTTGACACTACAAAGTATGATAAAGTAGAACTAATGAGCTACTTTTCCATATAAACATGGTTTTACTGTTTGTAAATATAGGTAATAGTAATACCTATTTCAAGAGAAGGATTATATAGGTAATTTATGTAAGACCCCCTCACACAGTTCTTGGTACTTCATAAGCTCTTTTTTATTGTTAGTTTTTGGAGATTTGGAGTTGGACTATCTGGGTTCAAATCCTGGCTATATCGCTTACTATCTGAGTAACATTGGCTAAGTTATTTAATCACTCTGTGCCTTGGTTTTCTCATATTTAAAATGGAGATAACCATAACATTTACTTCACAGGTTTGTTGATCCAATGAATTTAAATGAACCAATACACATAGAGCAGTGCCTTTCTCAGCAAAGACTCCCTGACTGTTATTACCAAAGCGCTATACCATTTGATGAATTATAGCATCTTCTAGCTTTCCAAGATTTTCCTGTGTTCCGTTTTTTTTTTTTTAATTAATTTATTTAAGAGAGAGAGAGAGAGTGCAAATGAGCACAACTGGGGGAATAGCAGAGGGAGAGAATCTCAAGCAGACTTCCTGCTAAGCGCAGACCTGGGGCCAGGGTTGGGGTGGTGAGAGAGGCAGCTCTGAAGGCAGGGGTGGGTTTGGCTCTTCAGGAGGCTCCATCTCATGACCCTGGGTCACGACCTGATCCAAAATCAAGAATCAATCACTTAAGGGACTGAGGTGTCATTTCTGTGCTTTTAAAAAATACTCAGCCATGTTCTATGATGTTTACTTTTCTTTGCTGGGGTCTAAATTGTTCTTTCTTTGCTTGCCCACTGTTGGGCTTCCTTTCCAACCAAAAGATACTCTATCCACCACTTAAAATACAGGCAAAAATGTTTCCCAAGTGTCCTTGGACAGCTTCTGAATGGTACTAAACCATGTGGGTACTAAAATATCTTCCCTTCGGTATTTACTGCTATTTTTCTTAATTATCAAAGTAACTATTTCTATTAGAGAATGATTCGGAAAACTCACTGATGGGCAACAGAGTAGAAAAAAAAAGGGCAACCATTATTTTGAAAGTATAGATGTTGCTGTGCAACTTGCTTACTATGGGACCTTGGATCACATGCTGTTTTTAAAGCCTGGGCTCCTTCCCAAGCCTCATGGCCACTGCAGGCACCAGCGTACTACTGCCTTTAGCAAATTCTTATATGAATTTCTTTATATCTATCCAAGCATGCATCCATAGGTAAAATCAGCATCTGTTTACCCTTCTCTCATAAAGACTTCACTTGTAAATCTAAGTGAGGTCTAAGAGGGCCAAAAAAGAGTTTACTTTGGCAAATGCAATTTTAAAATTGAATATTGGGAATTCCTTAAAGATCCTGGGTGATTTCCTCATGTTATTTGTCTCTTTCCTACTTTCCTTCCTCCTCTCTCTTCTCAACTCCATTTCTCCCAGGAGAGGACAAAAACAAATCCTCCACCTTACTATTACAAATTTTATCTGAAGTTAACAGTTCTTTTGAATACATTTTTGTGTACATCTCAGAGTATCTTAAGAATACTTAGTCTAGTGGCTACTCAAAAGCTTGATAAACATTTTTTTTTATTGAGGAAATGGTCTTTATTTAGTCATATAAAATACAGTTATTAAAAACTTGGAAAAGTTTTACACTTGGAGCATTTAACTTTTTTTCTTCCCTTTTATTTCAAAATTGGTTTCCACTTGTGTTGGTATTTCCAGAAAAATTGGCTCAGGTTATATCTCACCTATGGAAGTTTGTATTACCTGTGATGCCTCTAAACCAGCAAATACAGAACATTGTATTTGTGCTGTTTCCTTACCCTCTGTGATCTTATCATCCTTCCTCCTTTGAAGTAAAACATGTTGAAACCCACACATTGAAAAAATGCCCACAACCCATTTGGTTCCCCTCTCAAACATTTCCCATCCATCAACTCTATGTCCAGGTGGAAGAAAGCCGTTCTCAGTATTCTCTACCAAGAGCTGCAGCAGCAGTGGACTTCCTAGACAGGATGCTTCTCTTTCCTTTTCCACAGGAGCAGTAAAGAACAGCATCTATATCCAGGGGGAGTAGTGGCTTATCATGGTGTGCCTGGAGCAGGCTGTGAGTGAAGGACACATGGGTCTCCTACCTACTCACACTGCTTTCCTGTTAGTGCTCAGGGGGATGGAGGATGGTGGCAAAATTCTATTTGAAGTGACTGCAAAGTTACTTATGCTCGTGTGTAAGAGTTAACAAAGTTAAACAATTTTGCACTTTCTTTGAGGAATGATTTCTCCCGGTTGGTGACAGCTTGATGCCTGGATGATGATTCCTGTCAACTGTCACAGCGTAGGGTAAAAATGGTACTGAAATGGCAGGAGGTAAATTATACTAGTACTGAAGGTGTGCTTCTATTGGCAAGTCACTTATTTGGCTTCTATTGCCCTTGCTTTCCACTCTGTACACTACATTCAAGGAAAAAAATAAGGAGGCAGAAAATAATTCTAATTTGCAATTCAAATGCAGTGCACATAAGGGCTAATATGAATAAATGTTTTTTGCATTCTCCTTTGGGAGCACAGAAAGAAAAAGTCATTCTTCCTTGAACTCCATTTTGTCTATGTGGTACATAAAATGTTTAAAGGAACAAAATATTCAAATCCCTGGAGATCTCCTACATTAAAATGAATGTGTTCACCTAAATGGGCATGTGAGAAGAATAACATGATTTTTTTCAGACCTTCACAGTGTTCGTGTAGATGGATAGTGTTAAATTTAAATAGGCAACACTGTTAACTTCTCAACATCTCCCCTGAGGGTCTCTTCTGTGTTGGCCTTTGCCTTCTATCAGAATCAATATGTTGTTAGACAAAGAACCATGGTTCATTTCGTGTATACTGGTCACTCTTTACACTGGCAATGGAGGCTCTGGCTAGAAAGTTATTAAATTCAGAGACTGATGATGGTTGAAAGTGGGAGTCCAAGTTTTACAAATGCTTTGTAGGTCTCAGTTCTAATGACTAAGGAGGGAAGTATTCCTTCGGCCCCTGCTGCTAGATGACACAGCATCTAGAAGAGACTCCTACTTAAAACAAACAAAAACCATTTGGGTCTGTGTTCTAGGGATTGATTCAAACAGTTTGGGAATGGGCAGACTTTTGTTTGAATCAAATCCAATAATTTTGTTTAGATTTGGAAAAGCCCTCCGAATTTCTCTTTTAATACTTAGTGGGCATGTTAGAAACACTAGTAGCGTTTATTAAAGAGAGCCTTTCACATTAGCTGGAATGTGGCTATTGTCGGAAGCTAACATTCAGCTACCCACAGGGGCTTTCTGGTACAGATTCGTGGTTGCCTGCCTCACCTAGCAGTGGCTGGCATTGTAACTGCTAAATGCTAATGATCAGAATTGCATCTCCAACACTTGTCTGAAAGCTTCCTGTGAGCTATCCTACTTATAAGAATAGAAATAAAGGTAATGGAATTTTAGAGCAATGAGTAGCCACTCTGTGTCAAGCAATGCTCATTGCTTTACATGTATAAGCTTACTTAATTTTCACGATATTCCACAGAGTAACTCATCATATTATTCTTATTTTTTGAATAGAAGAAGAAACAGATTTAGACAGATTTAACAATTTATCCCAACTTACTAACACGAGGCAGAATGAAAATTCCATTTCAGGTCTCTGATTCCAAAGACTGTGCTTTTTAACCCTGTGTTCTATCACTTAAATTTACTTAAACTGATTTTACGATGAACTATAGTAATTGAAAGATTGAAATTCCTAAAACTTCATATTAGTTATAGATTTAAATGTTTGCTGCTATGTGAATTTTCAAAACCTCTAAAACCTTTGGCTGTTTTCCATGTGTTACAATAGCCCAAATCTGAGAAGAGGGAAATAACACAAGGCCAGTGCTATACACAGACTAGATAAACGTTGCTCGCGTCTAGCGATAGGCTTGAGAGAAAACAGTATTAATAATTTTTGTTTCATAATGAGTTAAATATATATGTGTATATATACACATATATATTTAAGATTTTATTTATTTATTTGACAGAGAGCACAAGCAGGGGGAGCAGCAGGCAGAGGGAGAGGGAGAAACAGGCTCCCTACAGAGCAGGGAGCAGGGAGCCTGATGTCAATGTCGGGCTTGATCCTAGGATCCTGGGATCATGACCTGAGCCGAAGTTAAGACACTTAACTGACTGAGCCACCCAGGCACCCTCAGTTAAATTATATTTTTAATAAACTAAAAATAACCAAAATATCTTTCCTAATACTCGTATTACCATTAATGCCTTTTGAGGACAGAAGATGTAAGAAGGATTTGGTTTTGGCACTTATGCCAGTTTAACCAAGTCATTCTGAATATTCAGCCTATAAATTTGAAAGTATAAACTGAAAAGTGTCTGGTGTATTGTGAAACTGTAGTGTAGGGGTACAGCTAGACTTTTTTGCATTTTTTATGTACCTAACTAATGAAGGAAGAGAGACTTACCCTTACGAGCTTCTGAGGGTGTCACTGAATTTCGCATTTGGATATTTAGCAAAGATGTCGGGAAAAGGTTGTCTAAAAGAAATGGTGGATTCTTACTGGATTGCATTATAACATTGCCTATCTTTTGGCATTGGTGGCTCTGTAAAGTTTAGAACCCTCCATTGCTTGGGTACAGATATTTTATTACTGAGGTTAGCAAACAAACTTTCAAGAAATTCAAATTTAAGAGAGAGTCAGTTCCTAGGATGTGGAAGAGGAAAATCTTTATTACCCTCTTCTTTTTCCATCTACATATTTGTTCTCTTTAGAGGTTGCCATGTATATCATTTTACAAGGAACAGACCACACCTAATGTCTTATATCAATTGAAGTCAACAAATTAATCAGGAGCATCGACTTTGTGCCAGACATTGAATTAGGTACAATGTCTTTGTTGGCTCCTGTCTCCGTACCCTCTGTCCCCAGAATTAATAATCCTTCTCTATAGTTTCAGCCCCACTTCGGGTTTACGTCTTGAAACAGGGAGGAATTAAGAGTTTGGTTTTCTTTATTCTCTCTGCAACTAATACTTTGGTGCATGGATCTGCCCTACCCTCAGTGCCAGGTTTCCAAGTGCCAGGCTTCCTTCCCACAAATTCCCTGTTTTCTTTGTGGGAAGCCCATTACTTATGCCCCCACCCCCTATCAGTGTGATATCATGTACAAATCATCCAAACATGTGCAGGTCCCATAGAAAGTGTCTCATATTCCTCCGCTCCTCCTGCCCTGGCCTTACATTTTGGGTATTGGCTGTATCTTTTGGGCTTGCAGTCTATAAAAATGTCTATATTCTTTACTGAGTCTTTAGCCAGCAGCACAGAATACTTGGACTCCTAAGGTTAGTTGTCCAAAGTCTAAATTACACATCCCCTATGCCTTTACTATTTCACTACGCATTTGTAAAGATTACTATTTTTTAAAAAATCTAGAGAAAATGGTATAATTTGTCTTTTAGTTAGATTGTAAATGTTTTTTTGGTAGGCTTCATTTTTTTTAGTTATTTTTTTTGCCACCTCTTGATGAAAGTTAAATGGAACACTGACTGTAAGCTATGTATTTATGTGTAATCATGATAAAATCCTTTGGTATTGGTTATAATTATTTTATAGCACTCTTCCTCAACATGAGGTAAAATGAGGACTTTCATTTCTAATTAGGACTTTGGAAAAACTCTGTGCAAGAACCTAGGAATTATTTTGAATCGTAGACTCCTGCTTTCTAATCATCTTTCTCTTAATCATACTGTTGCTTCTGTGTTATTTTCCTATTGCTTTGAATTTTATGGAAAACAAAAATCACTTATGTGAAAGTATAACTGTTTGAAGGAAAGTTTGTCCAAAAATTTTTGGGTGGCATTGATAGCTTGTATCTTAGGGATACAAAGGAAAGGACCTCTGCTTTTACTGGGCATGCTGGTGACAAGGCCGCTAACTACTTGAGGGTGACAGATTATCTTGCAGGTATGGAGATCTAAAAATTAATTTTAAAAATTTAAATAACACATGTAGGAAAGGAAAAACTGGTTTCCTAGTGTTAGAGGACTTATAAATCATGGAAGAATCAGGTATTTAGTATTCTCATGTGTAAAAATTTATTTTTTAAAAAAATCTACCATGTTTTTACACAAAAATTCATTTTATAAAAATTTAAGGAGAAATTTTATTCAACTATTTATGTGACACAGAGATGATCTGATTTGGCATCTTCCTTTTTAAAAACAAAACCAAAAACAAAAACAAAAAACAAAAACAGGACTCAAGAGAAGTATTTCCAGGTGATATAAGAAGAAAAAAGTCCTGAGAGAAGATGTGAATTTGAACTCAAGGTAAATTAGTTTTGGCAAATTATATACCCCTCTAGCTTTAGGATTTCAGTTTCCTCATCTGTAAAACTAGAAAGATTGGGTCAGAGATTATTCTAGTTTATTTTTCTATATTTCTATGTAGATGTTTGAACTCATACTTCTGCAAATGATGGATGATGAATGACATACATTTAGGTTAATATATAAATGTATTGGTCTAACACACATGTAAACATTGAGAATTGTTCATGTTTTAAATTGTGAGCTTTTTCTTAAATCACTAATTTGCCTGCTCCATTCTCACTGTCTTCAATGTTAGAAAACCAACAAGCATCCATAAACATAGAGGGAAGAAGACATGTTTTTTGTAATTGTTTCCCCTTTTCGGTAATGAAAAGCAAAATTGTTCCTAGTATCTTCAGGGTATGCAATAAGAAATAGTTAAATATTCTCTAAAGAGAACTTTGAAGTTGGAAAGCACGATGCAATGCAGAATTTTATTATTATTCTTTGGCTGTCAACAATGCTTTTCCCAAGTGTTTTGCTGGACTTAAAAAAAAAAAAAATTCATTGCACTTCTGTTGTCCAGTTCCCTCTCTGGAAACCCATTATTTTTAGCTGGCTAACAACTTTTTGTCCTTTAGGATAAAATTGCTTAGCTCAACAAAGTCTCGGCCAAAAAAACTGTGAAATAGAGAAATATTTCCAAGTGTGTGACTTGTCACTATCTTATCCACTACTTCTTCACAAATTTTAGAAAAAAAAAGATTTCATTATTGATATAATAACAGTATATGAAAAATATAAGCAAAATAGAGATCAATGAAGGTAAAACACAATATCACCATAAATTTTATAGTCTCAAAAAAAAAAACCATTAGCTTTAGATAAGTATTATTTCAGACTCGGGCGCTTGGGTGGTTCAGTGGGTTAAGCCTCTGCCTTCAGCTCAGGTCATGATCTCAGGGTCCTGGGATCAAGCCTCACATGGGGTTCTCTGCTCAGTGGGGAGCCTGCTTTCTCTTCTCTCTCTGCTTGCTGCTCTGCCTACTTGTGATCTCTCTTTCTGTGTCAAATAAATAAATAAAATATTTAAAAAATATTATTTCAGACAATTTGCTGTACTTCAGTTCTCAAAGAAAGATGTATACTCACAACACAAATACAGATAGTGATAATTTTTATTAAATGAGGTTTTATAATAATTCTAGTTTAGTACTATTAACTAATGACTTAACACAAAGAAAAATTAAATGGATTTTGTAGTTTGGAAAATAATTTTTACTACAGAAGTTCAAAAAAATGCCACTAAAGTTAAGAAAAAAATTATAAAAACATCAACATATCAAAAATTCTAAGTTTAATTTTATGTAGTATTATATGACTTATTTTTGTGAAAATAAGAAAGTGAGTCCTTATATTGCTTCCAACTTCCTTACTTGACCTTCAGTGTCTTTATTATTTATATGATTCCTTTTACTTTGTCAAGTATTAGAGTAGCATTCTGTTTTCATAGCATAAATGTCACTGATGTTTAGTTTTATTTTTCCTGCATGTAGGTGGATTCAGTACTCTTCAGGCAGCACTTTTTTTTTTTTTTTTTTCTGTTTTTTAACACTGTTTCTATTGAGATCTTTCTTTTGGTTTATTTTCTGGCTGATTGGACTTTTTGGTTCTCTGGGAAGTCTCATCCTTTTTATGTTTCAGAACTTGATAACATTTCAGTCTGCCATTTTAGTTCTTTCATTACTTTAGGAAATTTTTATGTTATGTCTTTGGACATAATCTCTGTGCCATTTGTTGCATGTGGCACACCACATATACTTATTTCTTTGACCTGAATCCTCTTTTCTTTCTACATGTACTACATTTTCTCTACTTGACTAAATTGTTTATGTCCTTTTTAGGCACTTAGTAATCTCATGCTTTTTGGTATGTCTGTGGCTTGATGTTTATAATTTATTTATTGGTTTGCAAGTGGTATTTGAGATCTCTGTTTCTTTTGCTCTGGAGTTTCTCTTTCTTTCTCTCTCTCTCTGTCTTTTTTTTTTTTTTTCCCATTTGGTTGTTTATCTTAGCTTTAAGCTTTTATGTTATTAAATTTTTTAAGTTCTTTTATAGCATGATGTGTTTGTAGGAATGATAATCTTTTCATTAGGTTTGTTTGATTATTTATTTTTCCCAAAATAAATTTTTTTATCTGGCTGTTGCATGCCATAATCTCCCTGAAATTTTTTTTCCTTTATTTTCTTTTGGTGTAGTGTATGTGTATATGTGGTTACTTTCACTTTTTAAGGGTTCTTTTTGAGGTCTCTGTCTGTAGTAAGCATGATTTTATTTATTTATTTTTATTGATTTATTTTTTATTTTATTTTTTTTTAAAGATTTTATTTATTTACTTGACAGAGAGAGATCACAAGCAGGCAGAGAGGCAGGCAGAGAGAGAGGAGGAAGCAGGCTCCCTGCTGAGCAGAGAGCCCGATGCGGGGCTTGATCCCAGGACCCTGGGATCATGACCTGAGCCAAAGGCAGTGGCTTAACCCACTGAGCCACCCAGGCGTCCCATTATTGATTTATTTTTTAAAGGAGGCTGCACACCCAACATGATGCTTAAACTCATAACCCTGAGATCAAGAGCCGCATGCTCCATGGACGGAGCCAGGCAGGCTCCCATAGTTATTTTTTATTTAGCTTTTGCTAAATAGAAGCAGCTGTAAACCGAACTAAAATTGGAACTGATTCAGAGAGTGGGTGGTTGCAATTTGCCTTTACCATAGTTGAGAACTACTCCTCCCTGTGATCTTAGTTTTAGGACCGTGTTATGTGAGTTCTAGCCACTTTTTCAGAGCTGCTGATAGGGATAGGATGGGAAAGAGGTGATCTTATTAAGGCCTGATTGCAGCATATATTGGATAACCTGACCCCTGTTTTCTTTTCTTAGATTTTGTCCATAACTAGTTGCAGTTGTACCCTTAGTCCTGTGGCAGTATAATCTGGGGTTTCATATAATTTTCTCTATTCAGAGTAAAGCTCTGTAAAATGGAGAGCCCTGAAGCTTTTGTGCATTGCTGAGGGCCCAAGACCCAGTCTCTAATAATTTGGGCACTTACTCTTGAGCATTTTACTGACTTTCTCTAATTTCATGTCTCTACAGATTATATGGTATTGGTGAGATCTGTTAGGATTTGATAGATTTTTCTTCATCCCCCTGGATGGCTTCTGAGGCCCTATTTAAGAGTCTTGTGCTAACCAGAATCCTAGTGCTTTCCTTGGCTATTAACTTTTCAAAGTTCATGGAATGAAGTTGGATTTTTTTTTTTTTTTCTGTGTATGGTTGCTACTGGTGATTTTCAAAGCTCCCCTCGCCCCCTTGTGCATTCCAGCATTCCATCACTGGCAGATGATGAGTCCGCAGCCTGACTTCAGTTTCCCATCTCCACCTTGAAGTCTCCATTTTTTTACATTTCAACCATCGTTAGAGTTCTGAACACTCTGAGAAAAGCAATGACACTTTGCCTGTTTCTAGAGACAAAGGCTGACTGTAGACCTTTACACAAACCTCCAAAGACCTATTTTTTTTTGCCTTTACCTGCCTGATATAACTTTTGTTCTCTTGGAACTGCTGGTTTTTGTTGTTATTGTTGTTGTTTTTCTGTTTGTTTGGATTATCAAATCTGGTGTTCTAGTTTGGAAACAGTTACATCAAATAACAGATTAGTATACCCATTGACTTTTCATAAATATATAGCTGATTAATTTGGTTAATATTATAACAAATTTCAATAATCTAGGACTTTATGGAGCCAAGCCATTAAATATTTATGTATCTGTTGCACAAGAAAGTTGTTTCTGTGGTTGGAATGGATGCTACTTTATTAAGTTCAGAGTTCAAATTGAGATATGATTTGCTATTTTAGATTGCTATCCTTACTTATGTGGTAATTATCTATTTTAGTATTTAAGAATTAAGATATTGTTTTTATTTTTAACTTTTTAAGGATCAGTTTAAGACAATGACAATGATATCCTTTTCTTAGATGATATCTGGTTTTTATGATCTAGCAAGTTTGGAAGAGAAGGATTTTTAGATTAAAATATGTTCTACTCCATTTAATAGAAAGAGTGATTCACAGTATTATTGTTTAACTGGTGAGTTCTGGTTTGGGCTGAATCTGAATTTAAGAGTATGAAGTTCTGTCCTCATACTTATATTGCAGAGGAAAACAAGAGTTGTAATAGGAATACAATTTGTACTTTTTGTTTGTTTACCTGAAGCGAAGAATTTCCAGGGCTTAGAGATACTCCAAAACTGTATATCCAAGAAAATATATTCCAAAGGTATGTACAAGTTTGGGTCTAATTGGAGCATTTTAGAGAAACGGAGACTTATGATATAATAAAATAACAGCTTTGGAGAGGAGTATATGTACATGTGTAATTTCCCTGTTTGTGTATGTTACAGATTTTGAGGAGACAAATAGCATGTAAGATGCCTTTATTTCATGATTTATATACTCTTCAGAGGGTACATAGCTCTCCTCCTTATTTCTGCTATCACAGAACCTATCCATAAGGAACCTGACAAGACTGACACCGCATTCCCACCCACTTCTATCTGCCTTATGCTACATAGTGCCTCTTCCATTTTTTTCTTTATAATTAAAATCACTCACTCTCTGCCACCTTGCTAAATGACTCCATTTCTCTCTTTGCTCACGTTATGTTTAAGAACCTGTTTTCTCTTTTGATTACCATAATACTATTTTCTCCCATCATCAGTATTTCTTAAAACTTTTAAATTTACATATAATGTATTACTAGTCCCAGGGGTACAGGTCTGTGAATAACCAGGTTTACACTTCACAGCATTCACCATAGCACATACCTTCCCCAATGTCCATAACCCCACCACCCTCTCCCTACCCATCATCAGTATTTTTACACAGCAGTAGATTTCTTCCAAGTTCAGGTCTAAAAATGTCAAAAGTCACTATTTGCCCAGTTTACATATATCCTATATTGTATGCCACCCTAATATATAATTACTGACTTTTTATTTTCTTCCATGATATCTTTGAAACCTTGAACAAATAAAAATGTTCCTCCTTTCAGTTCTGTTGGGTCTGGATAAGATGTGTCCAAATATTTATAGTTAGAAACCTTGCAGTGAAACCACAGCTTCTTTTTCTTAATCTTTCCCAATACCTAGTAGTGATATTTCAACAGTGAAGTCATTCACTGAGTGTTCTCTCTTTAACTTTTATGTTTCTTAACACTCTTATGCAACAAAACGGAAACTGCACTTATGTTGTGAGAGAAATAAAAATACCTATAGATGAAGGAATTGAAGTAGTGTTTATATTTTTTATTCTTATTTTATTTTATTTTATTTAAAGATTTTATTTATTTATTTGACAGAGAGAAATCACAAGTAGATGGAGAGGCAGGCAGAGAGAGAGAGAGGGACGCAGGCTCCCCGCTGAGCAGAGAGCCCGATGTGGGACTCGATCCCAGGACCTTGAGATCATGACCTGTGCCGAAGGCAGCGGCTTAACCCACTGAGCCACCCAGGCGCCCAATATTTTCTATTCTTATTTTAAAGGTAAACACAGTATTAGCACAATTTTAAATATCCAAATGTAAACAAAGTCAATTCTTTTCTAAGTTTAGTTGAAGCCCTTCCTGATGCAGGATTGTTACAGTGACCACCTTATAGACTGGATTATATGTGGAAGTTAACATTTATATTTGACTTTGACATCTCATCGATATTCACATGTTGATACTATTAGTAACAAGAATCGTTTTAGGGTTCTGAAATTCTTTATATCAAATCAAAGACTACTGCTCTCTCCTGAGGAGAAGGGATACAGTAGGAAAGAAGTAGTCAATTTTCTCTTGAAATTCTAAGTGTGGAGCTGCTTAATAGAACATGGTATGTTTAGCAGTAAAATAAATGGATAGCCAAGAATTTACTGATTATTTTCTACAAAGAATTCAAGAAAGGATGGTCAGGAGATTGAAAGCAGTTGCCTTAATTAAAAGGCTTGATCCCTGGCCTTCAAACAGTTTCACAGTGGGATTCCATTGACTGAAAGAGAGGCCAGATGCCAGATCCTCAAGAGGAAGGACGCTGTAGCACCATGACAATGTACTGAGTAATATGTCCTCAGTTGTTTCCCCAAAGGGACCTGTGGCCATTTAGTAAGGTAACTATAGAACATGGAAAGAAGAATGCCCAAACATTTTGAAAGCTCGTAGGTATAGGGTCCAGGTTGCCATCACCATGCCTTGTTAGAGTGGGGATATAATAAGAGTTTAGGCCTGGCTCCAAAGTGGTCATTGGCCCAGTTTTTGATTGTATAATTTGAATAGACATGCTTTATATTTGGCACATTCCCCAGTCTTTGGTCTTTGGGATAAGAACTATTATAGTAGGAAAGATTAAATAGAATTATCTAACTCTATCTGCCAGCCCCTGACCAAATAGTAAGTCACAATATTGTTTCTGAGGAGGAATGATAGTGATTAACACCAACCTTACACACATAAAAAAATCCAAGATGGTGGTTGCCATTGTATTTCTATTTACTAGTCTGGCCCCTGCAAAAACCCGATGGATCCTGGAAGATGACAGCAAATTGCCACAAACTCAACCAAGATGTAGCCAGGTTTAGCTTCTGTGTTAGATAGGATCTTGCTGCTAGAAAAGATAAACACAAACTTGGATGTATTGTTTAAGATTATTAGTCTGGGGAAAGTGTTCTTTCCATTCTGATCAGAAAAAAGGATTAGAAATAATTTGTATTCACATGGAACAGATTATAGAATAATTTTACATTTTGCCCAAGGATATATAAACTCTCATATTGTCTGCTAACCACACTTAGCCTACATAGCACTTCTCATTGCCCATTATCAGCCCCTTTATTCTCAACATTTTACCATCTTAACTTCTGTTACTTATTAGCACTGTGACCTTCTGTATGATAGACATATAACTTCTCTAGGCTTCATTTCTTAGTTTATAAATGGGAATAATAATTATGCCCCAGTATTAGTACGAGGATTAAATGGGATAAATTTTGTATTAAAAGTTAGGTGAAGATAGATAAGAGGAATTGATTCTGATTTTGTGAAATATAATCAGGGTTTGTCTTAGCTTGGGCTGCTATACCAAAATGCCATACATTAAGTGACTTATCAACAGTAGAGATTTATTTTTCATAGTTCTGGAGGCTCGAAGTTCAAGATCATGGTGCCATCATAGTTGGGTTTTGGTGAGGGCCCTCTTTTGGATTGCAGATTGCTAACTTCTTGTATCCTTACATGGATAAAGAACATGCTAGCTCTCTTCTTCTTCTTGGGGCACTAATTCCATTCATGAGGGTTCTATCCTCATGATCAAATTATCTCCCAAAGGCCCACCTTCAACTACCATCCCATTGGGATTAGGGCTTCAACATATGAATTTTGGAGGCCACAAATATTCAGTCCACAGCAGGATCTAACCAAAAAAACAAATACACATCAAGTAACCTACAGGAGAGGAAATGTAATGCAGAGAGTTGGTTATGTAGGTGATGGTAGAGATGAGAACCAAACAAAGAACATTGGACATCCAGAAATTGGCAGCAGCAAAAGTGCCTAGGCTTGAAAGACAAAGGAATTACTATTAGGCATGAAAGACAAAGGAATGAAATAAATTGATGTTATTAGAGCCCAGGGTTGGGTTGACCTGATGGAAACTAGAACTATGGTGGACTTGTATGATCAGAGCTGAAGTCAAAGAGGAAATGGAGCCTTTTTCAAAAGAGCTTACAAAAAGAAAGAGTGGAGAGAGAAATACTAGGCTTATTCTATTTTTCCTACTCTCCAATATCTTGCCTTTCATTGGCCAGAAGTCAGTTGAAATTAAGCCAAGGAAACACCACTTGCAGTCATTCCATAGCACAGGAAGTATTTGAAGCCAACAGTATTTTCATTTGTAGGAGATTATGACATCAGGCCATATCATTGTGGGCAGGAGTAGGGTTTTCCATAGTTGGGTAGCTACTTCCGCTACCTGCTCTTCTGGAATTAGGTTAATCCTGATTTTGGAAGTGAAGAACTAAAAAGGCAAACTAATAGAATACTAATCAGTGCTAAGGAACAAATGCCTGACACTTGCAGAAACATGGATGGAATTTCAATGTAGTATGCTGAATGAAAGATGCTAGGCACGAAGAATATACACTGTTCGATTTCATTTATATAAAATTCTAGACAAGACAAAGCAATAGTGATAGAAAGTGGGGTCCCTGGTGGCTCAGTGGTTTAATGCCTCTGCTTTCAGCTCAGATCATGATCTCAGGGTCCTGGGATCGAGCCCCACATCGGGCTCTCTGCTCAGCAGGGAGCCCACTTCCCCCTCTCTCTCTGCCTGCCTCTCTGCCTACTTGTGATCTCTGTCAAATAAATAAAATCTTAAAAAAAAAAAGAAAAGAAAGGGGATTAGTGATTTCCAATGGCTGGGGTTTTGGGTAGCGGGGAAGAGGATTACTGCAAATGGGTACAAAGAAAATTGTTTAGGGTGATGAAATTATTCTATATCACAATTGTGGTGGTTGGATAACTGCATATGTATATGTTAACTTAATAGCACATTTAAACTTGATGAATTATACTTAATGTAAATTACAACTCAGTAATATTTACCAAATCAAATCAAATAGTTATGCACAAATGTTCATATATATTTTTAACTGGGGGTTGATTGATTATCCAAGCATGAACACTCCTCCAAATTTACTATCATTTTCAGGTTTTACAAATTCAGCAGATGGATTACTATTGTATAGGAGACTAATTCTCTAACTCATCATTTGATGTTAGGGAAATCAAAGCCCAATTTCTCTAAAATTATATTTAAAACTTTGATTCTAACAATAGACACTTATTTGAATGATTGAGCAGATTTTCCACTTTTCATTCAGCTTTTTATTACGAAAGCACAGAGGATATGGTTCACATGAGGCACATGTTTAACATTGACATTAGGTGCTTAAATGATTAATTTTCTACAATATTTAAACAATAAGGCAAGTTAGATGGAAAATGACTCTATCAAGAACTCTGGATTCCACATGAAAGGCTGGTTTTGGGAAATTATTTCCAGAATCAAGAAACTATATAACTCCATGACCTTCCTGGGAGGGAGGGGGACTTGAAGTACTCTTGCCTAAAATAGCAAAATTGGATTTCTAAATTATGGAAAATGACAAACACATTGAAAATCTGGAAGAAACTTCTTGGGAGATTAAAACAAACATCACAAAGGGCAGTTCATAGAAGAGAACTGATTAAGCTTAATATCATTATGAAAAAGATGGGTGGTACAATTTGAAAACCTAATAATGTCATGGACTGACTGGAATTTTGGAAACATGACTTAATGGAATTTTGGCAAGACTGATGGAGGAGCTGATTGCAATATAATGTCATATGGAATTTACTTTCAAATACCAGTACTGTAGATAAAATCCATAATGCTGGACAAAAAACTCTGTGACTAGAGAAAATCATTGTAGGGAGAGACTTGAACTCCTGATGTGGGAGAGGCTCTCTTGTCAGAGGGAAAAATCCTTGTCTGTTTGGAGCTAAGCCTGGAGATGCAGTCTCCGAGGGGGAGCTGCCTGAAATACCAAACAGGGCATAGTTATTGCTTCCTGTCTAATTGTCAGGAACACAAGATCTCCTTATCTCTTTGGACATATTGAAGGCACACAAAGACTGCTGGGGAGGAGGCCTGTTGACATCACACAGACTCTAATCTTGCCTCTGAAATAAATTCAAAGGAACTTTTCTGTTTCTTAGAACTGAAGCATTGGTATGAAGATGTGTGCTAACCTTACTTTCACTATTTAGTATTGTTATAATCTTTCAGGAATCTTCATGCTCTTCATAACTTATCTCAGTCTTAATGGATAGAATTAGCAATTTGTATCATAGAGTTTTAGCCATTTAAAATATATAACTAAATGCATTAAGGAATATGAAGGGTGAGCTTTATGCATTAATAATGCTCAACAGTATATTTTTAATTGCACCTGAGTATCCAGCATTATGAAAATATTTTCCAGTGTCATTTTTTTAAAGATTTTATTTATTTATTTGACAGAGAGAGATCACAAGTAGGCAGAGAGGCAGGCAGAGAGAAAGGAGGAAGCAGGGTCCCTGCCGAGCAGAGAGCCCGATGTGGAGCTCAATCCCAGGACGCTGGGATCATGACCGGAGCTGAAGGCAGAGGCTTTAACCTACTGAGCCACCCAGGCACCCCTTTCCAGTGTCATTTGGGTTTTAAAGCTGTACTTACTCAGGAGCGTTGGACTTTGCTAATGGAGTTTATAGAACTTTGTTATAACATTGGGGTGGTAATACAATGGAGAGGTAAAATGTCATTTCTCAAGCTGTAATACAGAAACTTAATAGGTATGAAATTTTATCATCCAGAAATATGTCTTTGGTTAATCAGACTATAACTTTAATCTCAGTGTCACGATAATAGAATTTTAAATCAGTAAGTTATTCATCACTCACAGTAGGTCTCATTGATTAGGGAAGACATAGGAAACCTTGCTCATTGTATTCTTATTTCAAAGACATCTGTCATTGGATTGTGATTTTAAGTGCATTATGTTTTATGTCATCATATTCTATATAGCTCTGGGTTGTTTTTTTTTTTTTTTTTGAACACAAATATTATACAGCAGGCTGTCAGACTAAAAGACAGAATGAAACTTGGGAGGTATTGGGGAAAACCTATGCTGGGAAGCTGAACAGATATACAGACTGCATTTCAATCCCTCAAGGCTCTTCAGATGTCAGTTGGCTTATGTTTCTGGCCACTAGCTGTCAGATCACATTGAGCTATCTCACTTTTATATTCCCAGGGATTGATTTTATTAATGAAGAATGTGCCAGAAAGCAGGGTTATCTGCAATGAAAGGCGACTTCTTCAGGCCTTGTGAGCTGAAAGATGACTGGATGACCATTTCTCTCAAATGGAAGAAATTAAAGCTCGGGGCTGTGGTGTGAAGGTTCTTAACAGCAAGCTGAAAAAACAGCTGGACACACTTCAGAACTTGCTGACAAGTGTTTACAATCAACTGGAACCTTTTCAGGGTACATTAGGAAGAGGAGGAGGCCTGGACCGCTGCTGTGAGAACGTAGTCCACAGAGTTCTCATCTTACAGCAAGTAAATGCCAAACATTCTCCTGCCTATAAGGAGAATGATGTTGGGTTGAGTAAATGCTTAGAGTCAAAGCTATGTATTACAGAAATAACAAATAGGAGATATGACTAGGAAGTAATATCATATTCTGATCTGGCTTGTGAACTTTATGTTCAAACCTCTTACTGTTTTGTGTGCTTAAGGAAGTCAGACTTTAAATCCACCTATTCTATTAGAATTTCATTTCCAAGTTATCACTCAAAAACAAGGCTCATGCACAGTCAAAATGGGAATCATGGCTTACTTAAATAGAGACCTAGAATAAAATATGTTGCCTGAAATTTTGTTCTGTTTAAATTAATTAGCCAGACTAGTCTGGCTAATACATGCAATAATAATGTATGTACCCACCCCTCAAATAATGTACACACACACATACACACACACAGTAACTACGTGAGGCGATGGGTATGTTAATTAATTTGATGATGGTAATCCCATTTCAAGGTTCCCTGATGTGAAGGACTAAGTCTAATTTGATTTCTTCCTAATCACTTCTCAGAGTTTGTTCCTGAATATTTACTGCAGAGTCTCTTTTGACATACCTAACTGGCCATCTTGGGCTTGGAACAGGAAACCCTATGGGATACCATGGGGTCCACTTCACTTACTTCCTTTCTGTTCCTCATAGTGGTAGTTTAGACTTGCCCCACCTTTCTCCTCTATCCTCTTTTTTCCCCCATTCTATTTTCCTCTTGTTCAAAACAATACTGAAGAAGATTAGCAAGTCTACTTCCTAAACTAAAGTCCAAGTGATGTGGAGAACAAAGGCCAAAGAAATGTAGATAAATTCAATTTCCTTATAATCTGGAGCCCTTTGGTAAATACTTGAGATTGGCCCATGATGGCATTCCTTCAGTAACTCCCAACTGTTTCAATGCTTTGTTAGAGGGAAATAACCTCCTTAGTTTGACAATAGCTAGGCCTACAGGATCCTCTAAGTCTTCTTTAACATACGAAAATCCTTTTGGAAATTTTCTTTGTATTTACCTTCCCCAATGCCAAAATATATAATCAATTGCTCCTCACAATCCCAGTGCAGCTCTTTCTGTCCAGGAGTTTGACCCTTCTTTGATAAAAACATCTTTTTGCACTGAGAACATCTCAAAAATTCTTTTTTGACTGTTGGCTCGGGACCCTACTTCAAAGCACCTCACAAGTAGGAATGAAATACCAGTTTCTTCCTTCCTTCTTTCCATTCCTTTCTTCCTTCCTTCCTCCCTCTCCCTTGCTTTTCTTTCTTCTTTCTCTTTCTTGTCTTTTCAGGGTCCTCTCTGAATAATTGTCTTGACTCCCACCATTTCCCCAAATTAGCACTGGGGAAGGGAGGGAACCACAATAATCCTTTCCTACAACTCCAACAATTCTCTTCCCCTTCTCTCTCCATCTCTGCCCATGTAGGTAAAGGGAGGGACTTGTGGTATTTGCTAAGGAGAGTAGTGGGTCAGCCGCCACTTAATAACCTCATGGAGGAAGGATCCCAATTATTTGAAGTCCTCTTTAGATTGGTTAGGATAGGATATCTCTTTGTACCTTAGATTTGGATCTTAGCCACCAATTCCAAGGCAACAAAGACATCCCATTCATCATGTTGCTGCACTTAATAGCCCAGTTACTTTTAAAGTATAGCTTTATATACATAAAGCACTATAAGTATACCTATGAGTGGCTATGCTTATGATCATTTGTACTTCCATGTTGTTAGTGAAAAAATGATTGTAAACTTTTAGAAATTATCCAGGGATGTGTTGTCTGCCTGCCCTTCCTTCCTTCCTTCTTTCCACTTTTTCTTTTTTCATGGCTCTAACTTCTTTCTCCATCAGCCCACAATCTCCTCCACATCTAACACTAATGGTGATTAACCACATTCTCCATGAAACTTACTTTGATTATTTTGAGGACCCAGATGTAATACCTTCCAAACTCTCTTTAAATTTTTCTCATATGCCCACTCTTTAATGAAAAATGGATATCCCTTCTTCCTGATTGTCATGGCTTACCATTTTAGGCTAATCTCTGCAAACTTAAATTGCAACAGCACCCTCCAGTTTGACTCCAATACACATTGCATGTATTAGCTAGACTAGTCTGTCCAATTTAATTTAAACAGAACTTCCTCAAGAGTTTTTACCTACTTCATTATCATCTTTCAATATTTACCTCATAGACAAACTGCAACAACACTTTCAAGGCTTCAGTGGTGCTGTCTTGGAGTCAGATGCACTATTATTGCACCACAAGTCCTCAATGGTGCTGACTTACCCTACCTATCCACACTTATTTTTTCAGCCTTCTTTAATGCACAATCTTTACTTGAGGCATACCTATGTCTCAGTGCCTCAGAAACATATACCTCGTCCTATTTCTGTGGTTTAGCAAATACTTCCTCTCTCTTCAATGACAGAAAGACAATTATCATATGATCTCCCTGATAGGAGGAAGTTGAGAAGCAGTGTGGGGGATTTGGGGTGTAGGAAAGGAATACATGAAACAAGATGGGATCGGAAGGGACACAAACCATAAGAGACTCTTACTTTCACAAAACAAACTGAGAGTTGCCAGGGAGAGGCGGGTAGGGAGAGGATGGT
This sequence comes from Mustela nigripes, assembly GCF_022355385.1. NCBI lineage: Eukaryota > Metazoa > Chordata > Mammalia > Carnivora > Mustelidae > Mustela > Mustela nigripes. The sequence goes on along the minus strand of NC_081561.1, from coordinate 72,040,585 downwards.
TGGGTTATGGACATTGGGAAGGTATGCTATGGTGAGTGCTGTGAAGTGTGTAAACCTGGTGATTCACAGACCTGTACCCCTGGGGCTAATAATATATTATATTTTAATAAAAAAAATTAAAAAAGAAAGTCTCCTAACTTCACTTACCTGCCCAAATAATGAGTTTTAAATATTACCTTCTTCCATGAAATATTTCTGGAATGCACCAGCTCATATATAGCCTTTCTCAATTTCTATATATAATAGGTAACTTTATTTTGTGTAGTTTTTCATTCAAAACCTTTCTGCTGAGTTTGTTCCTCCTTGGGTTCACATGTTTTGACTCAATAATACATTAATACTTATTAAGGTTGGTGACCATATCTTAGATTTCTTTGTATGCCCTAAAAGAGCTAGCATAGTATTTGATGGGTAGATGACATTTTAAAAATATGGTTTATCAGTAAATATATAATGCAGCAGAATGAGCTCTGGGCCAATCAGAATAGTGTTATGGTTTTAGGAAATATTGCTTAACTTAATTCTCAGTCCTTTTGTCTGTAAAATACGAAAGTAATGTCATTTCCATCCACATTAAAAGATTGTTAGGCGTTACAAGTAGGAACAATCTGAAATCTGAAAATAATGCTTTATCTAATATTTTAGATATAATTAGAAAGTCCATTTACTCTTTAAGTTCTATATAAAGAAAACCACAGGAGTTGGATCAAAAGGAGATTTTTGATTTTCCACACTCAGAAGGACAAGTTCCTTACACATTTTTCAATGGAAAAATTTTTTCAGATTTGTTTGGGGAAATAAATTTATTTCATCTCTTTAGTAGGTAAGGGTGTTGAGGCACAGAAAAATTTTGTATCTGATATAAGACCAATGGCAGAACTAGAAATATAATATAAATCTTCTAGTTCTTGGAGTCTAAATATCTCCATAAGTATTCTATATCATTGTAAAATTAAGAAAACAATTAAAATTTGAAGAAAAGTTAGTATTGAAATGTGGGGTTTTATACTTTATGAAGTCTAAAATCTGTGATTTTTCTGCATATAAAAATAATGTGCTCTAGAGGTTTCCTTCCCATGATTGGAAGACGAAGAGGAAGTTGATGGATAGTAAAAAAGGAATGCAGGACATTCTACCATGATATTTCTCTATGGATTCTCTTTTACATGGAATTGTTCAAGAATGTCTCAAAGTCTACATTTAGGGAGATCAAATCCCGTTGTATCTTCCAGGTTTATGACTTTATGAAAATTAACCGAAACATTTGGAGGGAATTATGTATACTTTCTTCTCCTGTGACTAATAATTCAACTTAAAATGTAGAGAGAAGTGCATACCCAGAAGTGTAACTACATAAATTAGATCAATTAGAATTTTTATTTGCTCAACATTCCTCCTTGTTCTGTTGAGGCTTGTCATGCAATTCTCTGCAGAGGAACAAAAAAGTGCCAGCATATCCACATAGCAACATAGCAAAAGGGAAAAGAATGCACTTTATTTCACAACCTCTCCATTATGTAAAGCAACACTGTTACCAAGGTAAGGAAATGCTGACTCAGGTATCCCCATTCTAGAATTTTAATAGCAGCATCATAGTTCTTCCTACACCCTTGCAAGAGAAAATTACCTTTATTTGGCATAAATAATTTAAGCACATCTTATTGCTAAATTAGTATTCACTTCTAGATTCTTCAAGATATTTACCATAAACACTTTGCTCCTTCCAGATTAAATAATGTATTACTTTAGGGACTAATTCTCTGGCTTTTACTGAGGCAATAAATTCCAGAAGTCAATTCTAGGCTTTAAATTTGCTCCAATCCCATCATTTTTCCAAATTTTAGTGGTATTTTCAGACCAAGTTAATAAAGAAAATTTGTTGGAAGGGCCCTAGAAGTAATTTTCTTCTTAAATGAAATTTGGAATTTAGTTTGTTAACTATAATTTCTGGATTAGTTTCCTAAATATGTTTTTCTCAACACATTTTTAGGCAGAATTTTTAAAATTTATTTTAATTTTTTTACAATAGCTGATTTTTTATATTGAGGAAAGAAATTGATGGACCACTTTCTGAATAAATTACTTACTTATTTTTGCTGTAATCTGAGTCCTTTGAGAAAATGCAGATTATACCCACTAGAAAGTTAGTTAAAACCACTTTCTATTTTGAAAAAAAAATGCTTTATCAAAACTTTAGGTGTATAGATGATCTTTGAATTTTGTGTTTTAATTTTTCCCATCTATATCTACAAAATTTCCATGTCCTATAGCTTATTGCTTTAACTTTTATTGCTTTTATCCCCATCATGTCTGACTTCAAATCTCATCATTTCTTTCATTTTGAACACCATTTATTGAAGATTATCTTTTTCCCATTGTGTATTCATTCTTCCTTTGTTGAAGATTAATTGACCATATAACTTTGAGTTTATTTTAGAGTTTTCTGTTTATTCTACTAATCTATGTGTCTATTTTTATGCCAGTGCCATACTGTTTTAATTACTACCATTCTACAATATAACTTAAAATCTGGAACTGTGATACCTCCAATTTTGTTTTTTCTTTTTCAAGATTGCTTTGGTTATTCGTGGTCTTTATGGTTCCATAAAATTTAGGGATTGTTTGTTCTAGTTCTGTGGAAAATTGTTGTTGGTATTTTGATAGGTATTGCATTAAATCTGTAGATTGCTCTGGGTAGTACAGACATGTTAACAATATTTGTTGGTTCAACTCATAGATGTGGAATGTCTTTCCTTTCTTTGGGTTGGCTTGAATTTCTTTCATCAGTATTTTATAGTGTTCAGAGAGTTCAGGTCTTTCACCTGATTGGTTAAGTTTTTTCCTAGATATTTTGTTGTCTTTGGTGCAATTGTAAATAAGATCGTTTTCTTAATTTCACTTTCTTTTTGGTGTAGTCTTTTGGGTTTCCTATATGTAGTGTCATGTCATCTGCAAATATGAGACTTTTACTTCTTTCTTACCTAGATGCCTTTTATTTCTTTATATTGTCTAATTGCTGTGGCTAGGACTTCCAGGACTATGTTGAATAAAAGTGGTGAGAGTGGACATCCTTCTCTTATTCCTGACCTTACAGGAAAAGCTCTCAGTTTTTCCACATTGAGGATGATGTTAGCTGTGGGTTTGTCATAGATTCTCTTTATTATCTTGGGGTATGTTCCCTAACCTGCTTTGTTGAGGGTTTTCATCATGAATGAATGATTTATTTTAGCAAATAATTTTTCTGCACCTATTAAAGTGATCACATGGTTTTTATCGTTCCTCTTATTGATGTAATATATCACATTGATTGTTTTGTAAATATTGAACCATCCTTGCATCCCAGGAATGAATTCCACTTGATCATGTGTTGGTTTTTCTTTTTCTTTTTGTTTTTTAATGTGCTGTGGGATTTGGTTTGCTAATATTTTGATGAGGATTTTGGATCTATATTGATGCAAAATATTGATTAGTTCTCTTTTTTTGTGATGTCTTTATCTGGCTTTGCTCTCAAGGCAATACTGGTTTCATAGAATGAATTTGGAAATTTTCCTTCCCCTTGTATTTTTTGGAATTGTTTGAGAATAGGTGTTAACTCTTCTTCTTATTCTTTATTTTAATTTTTAAAAGATTTTTTCATATATTTATTTGAAAGAGAGAAAGACACAGTGAGAGAGGGAATGCAAGCAGAGGTAAGGGGAGAGGGAGAAGCAGGCTTCCCACCAAGCAGGGAGCCTGATGTAGGGCTCTATCCCAGGACCCTGGAATCATGACCTGAGCAGAAGGCAGCCGCTTAACTGACTGAGCCACCCAGGTGCCCCGATATTAACTCTTCTTTAAATGTTTGATAGTATTTACCTGTGTAGCCATCTGGTCCTGAACTTTGTTTTTTGGGAGTTTTTTGCTTTTATTTTTTAAATTAGATTCAATTTCATTGCTGGTAATTAGTTTGTTCAAATTTTCTATTTCTTTTCTAGGAATTTATCTATTTCACTATGTTGTCCAAGTTATTGGCATACAGGTTTTCACAGTATCCTGTTACAATTGTTTGTATTTCTGTGGTGTTGGTTGTTATTTTTCCTCATTCATTAGAGCTTGTATTTATTTTATTCCTTTCTCATTATATCTCTCTTTTTTAAAATGAGTCATGCTAGAGGTTTATCAGTTTTGTTGGTCGTTTCAAAGAAATAGCTCTTGATTTCATAGATCTGTTCTATTGTTTATTTTGGTTTCTGTATTACTTATTTTAGCTCTAATCTTTATTATTTCCTTCCTTTTGCTGGTTTTAGGTTTTGTTTGTTCTTCTTTTTCTAGCTCCTTTAGGTGTAAGGTTATGCTGTTTATTTGAGAATTTTCTTGCTTCTTGAGATAGGCCTGTATTGCTATAGATGCAAGACTCATCTATATGATGCCTACAAAACACTCTTCTCAGACTGGATGACACTTGCAGACTGAAAGCGAGGTATAGAGAAACATTTGTCATGCAAATGGGTGTCAAATGAAAGGTGGGATGACTATACTTATATTGGAGAAAAATAGACTTTAAAACAAAGACTGTAACAAGAGACAAAAAAGGATGCTATATAACAATAAAGGAAACAATCTAACAGGAGGATATAACAATTGTAAATATTTATGATGAACTCAACATGGCAACAGCCAAATACATAAAATAGTTAATAACAAACATAAAGGATATTTCCTATAGTAAAACAGTAATAGTAAGGGACTCCAACACCTACTTGTATCAACAGATAGATCATCCAAACAGAAAATCAACAAGGAAGCAGTGGCTATGAATGATACACTAGACCAGACGAATTTAACAAACATATTCAGAACTTCTATCCTAACACAGATGAATACGCATTCTTTTCAGGAGTATTCTTCTCCAGAATAGATTACATATTAGGCTACAAAACAGATCTCAACAAATTCAAAAGAATCAAAATCATACCATGCATCTTTCCTGACCACAACATTATGAAACTGGAAAGCAGACCAAATACATGGAGGTTAAATAACATGCTATGTAGTAATGAATGGCTCAACCAAGAAATCAAAGAAGAAATTAAATATTTTCCATTTTTAATTTACTGTATTTTCTACAATGAACCACATATTTTTTGTTGTAAATGTCATTATTCATATATATATGTGTATATATATGAAATATATCTATTTTGTGTATTTCTGAAGTTAGTCACCATTATTGAATGCTTATTAGTTCTTTTTTTAAAGATATTTATTTATTTAGATTTTATTTATTTATTTGACAGAGGGAGACACAGCAATAGAGGGAACACAAGCAGGGGGAATGGGAGAGGAAGAAGCAGGCTTCCCACTGAGTAGGGAGCCTGAAACAGGGCTTGATCCCAGGAGTCTTCACCTTCTGAATCATATTATTACAAGGAAGCAGCTGGCTTTCTATTCTCTTTTCCCTTTTTACTGACTGTGATTGGGCAGTGGGGTCTGCTGCCTCAAGTCCATGACAGTAGCCACTTCTGAGGATGTAGCGACAAATAAACCACCGTGTCCTCTGTGTCCAAAGCTGCATATTTCACACCTTAATCTGTATTTCCCTTTCTCTTGCATCTTCTCTTCTTTGGAGCTCCCCATTGTTATGACATGGACTTGACTTATCACACATAATCCATCCAGCAAATCTGTCCTCATATTTTCATAATACATAGCCAACTCAGTCAGTTTTTAACATCTCTCTTTCTAGACTGAACTTATCTGATATCCTCCTAACTGTTCTCCTATTTTTTTTTTTTCTTATGGTTTTAATATGTTTCCCACAGACCGGAGTGCCTTTTTAAAAATGGAAAATAAATTACATCACTTCTGCTTAAAAATCTCCAGTTAGCATCCTTTAACAGTTAAAATAAAATCCTGGCAAAAAAGTTCCTTAGAGATCTGGCCTCTGTCTTCTCTGGCTGCAGAGCAAATCATTTTCTTTCTACCCCATTCCTGTTTATCAATACTGGCTTTCCTACTGCCACCAGGAGACCCCATCCTCATTTTCACTCTGAGGATTTTACATTTGTTGTTTGCTTGCAGAGTTCTTCTTTCAGATACTCTCTTAACAACCTCTCTAAGAAGTTTTTTTCTCATTTGCCTTCTAAAACAACTGCTTCTTTATTTGACACTTTCTCCTCATCCTGTTACACTTTTGATCATAGCACTTAGTATTACTTGAAACTATAGTATATGTTCTTTTAATTAATATTTAGTACCATTCTCTTTCACTAAAATATAAGTTAAATGATGGCATGGATGTTGTATTTGTATCTTGTATCTCCAGAACTTAAACAGTGCCTGACACATAATATATGCTAAAAAAATATTTGTTTAATAAATCAATATTAGTATTACATGAAATTGACAATTTTATATTTTATCTCTTGGCATAATTAGTTTATTAATAGATTTGTTATTATCCACTTATTCCTCGACTAAACTTTTCTTGATCATGCTTCAATTAGTTTGGTGTTTGATAATTTTTTCTAGTATTTTTATTGATAAGATGAGACTAATCTATAGATTTTTGTGTTATTCCTAAAAACTTTTTAAAATGAATTGCAACCTTCTACCTTTTCTTATGCCTCAGCATTCTATAGAAGGAATATTTCTTCCTTATAAATATGAAAAAAATCATCCATGAAATTGTTAAAACAAGATTAGTTACTTGAATAATTGTTTTATGGCTTTTAAAATCTTTTCATTATTAAGAGAGCAGCCAGGTAGTTGATTTCTTATTTTCAATAACATTTCATTTTTTTCCCTAGAAAAATATGAATTCCATTGGAAATTTCAAGTTTAATAGCAAAGACATATAATTTTATGATGGTTTTAATATATATCTTCTGTAGTCTTACTCCCTTCTTATTCCCAGTTGTGTATGTATGTGTTTGATAGTTTAGATTTGTCAAAAGTTAATTCTGCCTGGAAAAACCAGTTTTTCTCATATTACCTCTCTTTTTCTTGACTGGATACCTCCTTTTTGACTCAGTTTAAATAGAACTTCCTGCAGAAGGTCACTCTGTCTCAGTTCAATGAGATTTCAGCGGCATTCCACGGTGTTTTATCTTTATTGTTAACTTTAGTTTACTATAAACACTTATTGAAAAAAAAAAAACAAGGAACAAGATAAAACATAGTATCTACAGATATAGGTGGTTTGGAAGAGGCCTGTGTGGGATTTCTAGGGAGCAGGCAACTTTTTATTTCTTAATTTGGTGATGTTAAATGAATTTTTATTTATTTATTTATTTATTTGACAGACACAGATCACAAGTAGGCAGAGAGGCAGGCAGAGAGAGAGGGGGAAGCAGGGACCCCCCTGAGCAGAGAGCCTGATGCGGGGCTCCATCCCAGGACCCAGGGATCACAATCTGAGCTGAAGGTAGAGGCTTTAACTCACTGAGTCACCCAGGCACTCCTAAATGAACTTTTGCTTAGAGATAATTTGTTGAAGTGTAAATTATTTTTACACAAACTAAATATTGATGATGCTATATTTCACAGTTAAATTATATTTAAAGTTCAATATACCATTCTTATTTTTCTCGTTTTTTTTGGTGAGAACTTTACCACAGACCTGGCCACTGTCTAAAGACGACCATTTGGCACTATTGCTATATTAATTTAGAGTTACCAAAATATCTTAAGTAAGAAAGTGAGAGTAAAATTTAAGAAGAGTGAATCTGGAAATGGGAAACTTCTAGTTACGAAGCTATTTCAATAGTTCCCTAGAGATTTTGCTTCTGGAAAAGATGGAATTATCGGGGCCATAATTAGTTTCATGGCGATTCAACCAAATCACAGGCACAATATACAAAATAATGGTTTTTTAAGTCATTGTATAACAGGTGATACATAACAGTGATTCCTGAGACATGGGAGACAAATGAGGTGAGAGCTAGAATGTCACAAATGAACTCCTTGACAGCTAGTCCAAGCCCTGTGTAGGCAAGAAGAACTCAGGCAGAGCACTGCAGACTCCTTAAGTTGCCAAGATGGAGCTGACCATTCCGGGACACCAAGATAGGTAGAGTTTACAGGACAAAGCACTGGAGAGAAAGTAGCTACATGGAGAGAAAACTTCAGAGTTATGCAGAAAGTCACCTTTTAGTACTCAGACAAGTACTTACCAGCTTGTGCATCTAAGGAAACTATCTGAACAATCCATAAGGATTAGAGAGAACAGTGTCTAATGTTCATACAGAACCCTGAATAGTTCCTGTGCCTACTGGCCCCACTAGAAAATTTACCATATATGAGGCTCTGGGTAGGGCATCCAAGAGTTTTGATTTATTAGTGGAAATAATTAGCCACAAACTAAAAGCTGCTGTAGTCCTTTCTAACAAAGCTTAAAAGCAAGGCACAATAGGATCTGTTTCTAAATAACTTGTATCTCAGAAAAAAAAATTCAAGAATATTTATCATAACACAAAAATTTTTGGTACTCAATAAGGTAAAATTTGTAATATCTAGCACCCAAATGAAAATTAACAGATGTTCAAAGAATCTGGAAAATGTGACCCATAAGTAGAAAAAGAATCAATTAAAATACACCTAAAATCTAAGCAGACATTAGAATTAGCAGACAAGGACATCAAAAGGTATGCTTGTATTCTGTATGTTCAAAATGTTATGCAGAAATGTAAAAGGTTTAAAGAGATTCAAATAAATCTCCCCCAAATGAAAATTACAGTGTCTTAGATAAGAACACACTGGATGAACAGTTCATAACAGCAATGTCCACAATAGCCAAACTGTGGAAGGAGATGAGATGCCCTTGAACAGATGAATGGATAAAGAAGATGTGGTTCATATACACAATAGAATATTACTTAGCCATCAGAAAGGATGAATATCCACTATATCCACCATTTGCATCAACATCGATGGAATTGGAGGAAATTATGCTAAGATCAAAGCAGAGAAAATCAAGCAGAGAAATCAAGCAGAGAAAGACAATTATTATATGATTTCACTCATATGTGGAACATAAGGAATAGCACAGAGGACCACAGGAGAAGGGAAGGAAAACTGAATGGGAAGTAATCAGAAAGGGAGACAAACCATGAGAGACTCTGGACTCCAGAAACCAAACTGAGTGTGAGAGAAGGGGGTGTGGGTTCAGGGTCCGGTAACCGGGTGATCGGTATTAAGGAGGGCACATGTGGTGATGGTGATGAGCACTAAGTATTATACACAACTAATGAATCATTGAACACTACATCAAAAACTAATGATGTACTATATGCTGGCTAATCAAACAAAATAATAAAATAAATAAATATAAAATAAAAACAAAAAAGAATACACTGGGTAGGATTAATAGCAAATCAGATTTTGAAGAAATAAAAATTAAGAAAAGAATGAATTTGAATATATAATAGTAAAAAAGATCTGGAAAGTAAAAGGAAAGACATTCAGAATATCAGTGATTATTAGGACAACTTCAAGAGACCCACTATATGCGTAATGGAGACCCCAAAGGAGAGAAAAGAGAGGAGAAACAAACAAAAATTTTTTTAAGTCATGTCTGAAAATTTTCCACATTTTAAGAAAAACTATAAATCCACAGTTCCAAAAAGCTCAACAAACCCCAAGTACAGGAAACATGAATAAATGTAAGCAATACATACAACAATTAAAGTGCTAAACATCTGTGATATAGAGAAAAATCTTAAAAGAATCTGAAGAAAAAAGATACATTACATAGAGAGGAAAAAAGTCAAATATGTAAGGACATTTTTCTTCAGAAAGAATGTAAGAAGACAATAGAACATCTTTAGAGTACTAAGAGAGAGAGAGAGAAAAAAAAAACTCTAAAACTAGAATACTGTACCAAATGAAATATCTTTCAAAAAAGGTGACTTTTTTAATATGTCTAAGATCTGAGAGAATTTAATATCAGTGGACCCACACTAAGAACATATCTTTAGAAGTTCTTCATGTAGAAGGAAAATTATAACTCTCCATTTATTTAAGTACTCTTTAATTTCTTAATCAGTTTAATTCTTTAATTTCTAGTCCATATCTTTCACATATTTATAGGTAATTATTCATGTGCCTGGTGCTGTTATAAATGACATTTGTTTTAAACACTTTAATTTCTAATTTTTTGATGAAATATAATTAATTTGTGTATATTGATCTTATATCCCACAATCTTGCAGTAACCTATGGGTATGGGAAATTACATTAGCTAATTTTCAAATTGGACTAGAGTTTTTATTTTATTATTTTTTAAAGATTTATTTATTTATTTTACAGAGAGAGAGAGTTCAGGGGGAGCAGCAAAGGGAAAGAGAATCTCAAACAGACCCCCTGCTGAGCACAGAGGCCAATGAGGAGCTACATCCCACAGTCCTGAAATCATGATCTGAGCCAAAATAAAGAGGCAGACACTTAACCAACTGCGACTCCCAGGTTCTCAATGGTTTTGGAAGTCATTTGCACCACAATGATAATGGGCCAAATAGGCCAGACCACAAAGTCTGATGTAAGGATGTTAGTCTGAGCTGAGGTTGCTCTAATTTAATTTTTTTATAAAATTGAGAAATAAACCACTTGAAAGATAGGCCAGATTTCAAGGACAACGACAGCCCAAGGAAGTACACTTCCCCACAAACTTACTTGCGTAAAAAAGCATACTCAGTTCAGTGGTCCCAGCAGCCAGGGTAGATAGAGAATCCATAATCATGGTTCCTGTCTTTTATTATTTTTTATCTTGGGGGTTGTCTGAGAGGGTACTATTTCAATTCACTTCATGTCATCTGGTCTTGATGTCTACATCTGGGTTATTTTAATTGCTTCAGTACGGTGCATATCTTAATTTATTCTGTGGTTGACATTGTGCTGCACCACTGAGCCTACCATTCAAGGTCTAGCTATGATTTACCATAATAAGCGGATACTCCGTACGTGCAGAGAAGTTCTGGTAATCATGCAAAGTTAAATAACATATCAGAAACATACATTTTCTTCAGGGATGAAAGAAGTACTTAAGTAATCACAAAAAATGTTACATGCAATGAAAATGATAAAAGTGAAAGGAGAAAATGTTGGAAAAATTGGGTCTTTTCTCCTAATGATTGTTTTTTTTTAAAATTTTTTATTTTTTATAAACATATATTTTTATCCCCAGGGGTACAGGTCTGTGAATCACCAGGTTTACACACTTCACAGCACTCACCAAAGCACATAAATATTGAGAGGATTGCTGCATAGGATAAAGAGTACATTAGTTTTGTAATATTTGAACGGCAAAACTAAGAGTAATGGGCAGAAATATTAAGAAAGGAAGATTTAAATAGCCAGTGTGAGGAAGAACTTTAGAACAATTAGAGCTGTACAAAAATAGAATAACCCGTTTTTTAAATTAAAAAAATTTTTTTTTATTCACAATGTATTATTAGCCCCAAGCATACATGTCTGTGAATCGCCAGGTTTACACACTTCACAGCACATACCTTCCCCAATGCCCATAACCTCACTAGCCCCCGACCCCGGCAACCCTCAGTTTGTTTTGTGAGATTAAGAGTCTCTTATGGTTTGTCTCCCTCCGGATCCCATCTTGTTTCATTTGTAGGATAACCTATTTTTTAAGGTAATGAACTCCCTCTTATTGGTAGTATCAGGCAGAGTTAGAAAGAACATATATCATGGATACTTTCAGTAAAATTTCTGAACTGGTGGGAGTTTGTGAAAAAGTGATTTCTAAGTTTCCCCACCCCCAAAAGAGCCTATTGAAGTAGGTCACCAAAAATATTTTTAGAAGGGAGAAAACACTACCTTGGAGATAGAAAACTTTAAATCTCTGTCAGACTAAAGAGGCACAAGGACTTTGTGTCCAAACAAGCATTTTGAGAAATCTCAGTCCTGTCAATGAAGTAAAATTTCCGTAGAACCCTATTTAATTAGAATATTAGGATTAGGTTATTTTGTTTCTCTGAGAATAATGGAGATGTACTCCCTTTTCTTGTCCTTTTGTAGTATTCCAGAATGTTTGTCCAAAGAATAGCTGTTTACAAAAATTAGCATATTGCTTTTTTGTCCCTTGTAAATTAGCATCCCTAAGTGGCTGAAAGATTTTTCCAGGCTTCCAAGGGCCTCTATAGCATTCATCAGAGTAACTCAAGCTGAATACATTTTTTTGCTTCCACAAATTTGTTGCTAAGCAGAAAATTTGGTACACCTAATTATGTAATGCCACTTATCCTTCTCCCTAGGAAACGCCCCAATTTTCACCACGTTAGAGAGCCCCAAACTCAGCCAAAGCATGCTTTGTGCTTCTTCCCGGATACTGGGCAACAGGGTAGTCTATGGGATGAAAGGAAGAAAAAAAAAAAAAAAAGGAAAGGATTCATTACCTCTGTTATGAGAATACTGAACTTAAATAAAAGTCCCCTAAAAATAAGCAGTTTCTGTCAATCATGAAGTATTTAATGGCACCAGTTTTAAATGTCTTTAAAGAACATGTAATATATTTTCTGTTAATTAAGGATGCTGATAAAACTTATATTAAAGACTTCAGAACACTTAGAAATGGATCTCAAAAAAGATTCTTAAACTGCCACTCTATCAACTTTGCTACAAATGTATGTCCTTCATATTCTCTGGCAGTCTTAATAGAATATGTATTTATGATCTGCTTTGCCATCCTATTTGATCTTGGGTCTACAAAGGATGCCTCCAGGTAGAGGTACTTCACCCATGAGAACCACAAGTCATTGCTTAGCTCACCCCTGCCTTCTTACGGCATAATAATGATAGCATTATATACATCCTTCATCTCTTTCTGTTGGTGCTCTCCTCTTACTCAGGAGTCTAATTCTTAACCAGCCAGTTGGATTAGAATAATCTTTGTGTCTTTTTTACCGATCGATCGTAACAGCAGATTCTAATTCTCTTACAATAAGACAACATGGATTGCTGGGGGGAGGGGGTTTGGGAGAAGGGAGTGGGATTATGGACATTGGGGAGGGTATGTGCTTTGGTGAGTGCTGTGAAGTGTGTAAACCTGGTGATTCACAGACCTGTACCCCTGGGGACTAAAAATATATGCTTATAAAATTAAAAAGTTAAAATGCAAAAAAAAAAAAATAAGACAACATGGTCTTATTGTAGAAGGATCTATGTAAGTTTCTTGGAGACACCCTGAGCTCTCTGCTTTGTATTTCTCAGCTTAAACCATGTATTTAATATTTTCTTTCATTAAAGATTATTTTAATATTGTCATTTGTCTGCACTTTTCACAGTGATACATGTGAAATGTAGTTTTCACATTTTACGAATGTTATTAAGAATGTTTGAAGAATGTTATTAAGATTAATATCAAATTAATTTGTATGTCCATGAACTCAAGTTTGTCAACAAGTTGTTATCTGTGGTTATTGCCTGGTTACATTCATAAATTTGAACAAATACATTAGGCTTGTTAACTTAGTAAGTAATATATATTTATGTGTGTTGTGGGTCGTAGGGGATTGGTATTTTATGCCTAATCTAGCATTTATTACTTTGCCATCAATTCCAGTATCAGAGAACATTAATTAAGTGTGACATCCAAGGGGAGCAAATCCTGGATTTTTCCAATATATAGTCATACAAACTAGACAGGAATCTGTATGCTATAATAAAGAGACTGAAAGGAATTTATGATCTCGTTTGACTAACTGCAGTTAAGAAAAGTCCTTTAGTTATTTCTGAATTCAGAGGATAAAATTAGTACCACCAAAAAGTTGATGTGAGAGTTGTGTCTCCTCATGTTTGGCATGTCCAAAGACCTTTATTGGTTCCAGGATGGATGGAAGAATACAAGACAATTTCTTTATGAAACAAGTCAATTTATACTGGAATGAATGTTGGAAAAGGTTAATTTGCATGCAAAATGTATAAACTTTATGGAGGTAAACTTACTCTTCCTGTCATTCCTGATGTTCTTTGGGTGCTGAACTTGAAACTTGACTGAGTTTGAACTTGACAATCAAATGGTTGAACTTTGATTTGTCATATTCTTCTCCATCAAAGTGGATCTCTTCAGGTTTAGACTTCACTTTGAAGAATCTATCTTCAATAGGGAAACTGGTGATATCAATAAAGTGTCTTCCAATGATGAAATTATTATTTGACTCTTTACAGCAATATTCTTGTCCAAGTAAAATAAGAAATATCAGGGAGAATCAGCTCTTTCCTGATTCAAGGTCTTATTAAAGAAAGGACACATCTTTTATCTATAGAGAAAAAAGAACAATTTTATATAAATCATAAATAACAAGGAGACATGATTGAATATTTAAAATAGAATGAATGATATAAAATTTTAAATTGTGAAGCATTAGTATATTAGTATATTCTTTTTATGGTCTAATATTTCATTAGTATATTCTTTTTTATGGTCTATTTTCAAGCCTACCAGCATAATGCCATACAATTAAATAGTTTTTCAGGCTTTCACTTCTTTATCCACATTTGGATTACTGAGGATAATCCAAATCAGTATTTACGTTTGGATACTGATCTAGTTCTTTGTTTTCTAGTTCTGAATTTTCCTATATACAGATCCAATGTCTTAGTAATAAGTAGTAAAATGTTTGGTGGAAACCCAATTGAAGGTCATTTTGTCTTGTTCCATTATAGCAGAACCACAAAATACCACACTTGGTGAGATTTGACTTTCCATATAATTTTCTACCCAATGATATAATTTCTTTATAATTTCCTTCTTTTCTGAGCCAGTTTCCTTATTAGCAAAATGTCTATTTGGCAGTAATATATTTGTCCTTTTAAAAATGTGGGAAAAACTTTACCCACATTTTAATTATCAGTGGATTTAGTACATAATGAATGGCAAATGGCTGATGAATTTGCAGTTTTGGTTTTGTTTGACTCACCTACTATTTGTCCAACTAAGAGACCTTAGCAGATGTGGGGAAATGTACTAGGTGTTGAAGGACGTGCAGAAAGAGAAAGGAAAAAATATCAAAAGCAAGGACAATAGGTGATAATCACTTAAATTCTTCATGGTGTCGATTTAGCACATCCTGAAAGCTGGGCACTTCAATATTTCCCTTTTCTTTGTGGAAATTATGAGAGAAAAAATATAATATGCCAAAAGTATGTAAAAAAATAGGATGAAAACAAAGTATTGAAACAAACTCATTTCATTTTCTATATAAAACGACAAAGGAAGAGGAGTCTTCCCATTTTGTCCAAATGTCATTTTCTGTTATTTCCTTCTGGGTGTTTTTTTCAAGGAAATCTAGATTTTTTTTTTTTTTTTTTTTTTTTTTTTT